>NW_024070211.1:61932210-62163742 GCF_014754425.2 Oryx dammah
ATGGATGCAGTGGGATAAGAACTGTTTTTCCCGGGGGGACAGATGGGTGACACGCATATGACTGAGACTCAGGAAAGACACTGTGAGCCCTGATGTGACAGAAGGAAACACAGACATGATAACCTACCATAAACATTTGTGGCCAAGATGGAAGGGAAGGCGGAAAGGTTACTGTTGACAATGCAGATATAAAAATCCCAATCTGCAATATAATTATAAATAAAACGGTTGTTAACTTTTACAATGCCTCTATATTTTTATGTAATGTCAAAGCTTACACATCACCAATCTTTATATCAACTTTTATATTGGCATTTTGAGAAAAACACCATATTTCCTGAAGCTTTTTGTAAAGTAATAGAGCAGCCCTGATCATAACCATCCTTCAAATGCATAGATTGCATCTCTGCGTGTGTAAATGGTGTGCGTGGTATGGACATAGGATAAATAACTCAACAGAGATGCCAGAAACAGCCATGGTAGCAGCACGGGTCTGACTTTTAGCAGAACAGCATGAAAATATTACCATTGTATCCATATGATTTCCCTTCCTCCACCCCCAATTTGAGAATGTGGAAAGGAGAATAGATGCCCTGACCACATCCCAAAGATGGTTGAACAATGAGTGCCTGGCTCTGGGTTGAGGATGCTGAGTTTAAGTCCAGACCCACCTCTAGCTGTCTTGGCAATTTTTAAGCAAATCAAACATTCACTTTTTGTCTTCATCCATAATAGAGGTTTGAGTTCATGTGTAAGATGAAACCAAAAATCACATGAAAGGCTTTCTGAGACTCAACAGGAAATTATGCATCAAAGCAAGGGCCATGCCACTCGAGGAGGGAGCTGGAGAAAGTGCTACACTTACCCCAAGGATGAAATTACCACCGGCACCCATGTGTAGGCCTCATCCGTTGTAGCTGTCCTAAAGGGCAGAACCTCGAGTGGAAGCAGCCCCAGCTCTATGGCCCACAGGGCTGGGTTTAAATTCTAACTCCCTCACTTACCAACTGTGCAACTCTAAGCAAGTCACTTAACTTCTCTGAAACTCCATTTCATTGTCTATTTGATGGCAACAGCAATCTCTATCCAATGAGCCAAATTCTGCCTGAATTCAAGTCCTGGCTCTGAACCTCAGTAGTTACTGAAGGCAAGCATTTGGGTTCAGGTGTGGAAACCACACTTCCACCTGAAGCCTGTACTCTGTTTCCCAACCTAGGGTTACCTTGAGCTTGCTTTGGGGTTTCTGGAACTTGCTGTGGTTAATAAAGCTACACATAACTTTCCTTTTGACTATGTAATTCTTTGAGTGATACTAGTGGTAAAGAGTCTACCTGCCAATGCAGGAGACTAAGACCCGGGTTTGATCCCTGGGTCAGGATCATCCTCTGGAGGAGGGCATGGCAACCCATTCTGGTATTCTTGCCTGGAGAATCCCACGGACAGAGGAGTCTGGCAGGCTATGGTCCATAGCGTCAGAGAGAGTCGGACACGCTGCATGACTTAGCACACACGTGTAATGCTTTAAAGCCCTAAAGTGAAAAGTGGAAGTGAGAGGGTTACTCAGGCGGCTGCAGCAGGTTCTTTACTGTCTGAGCCACCCAAGAAGCCATTCGAGCCCTCAGAGTAAACAATTAGTTTCTAGTGTAGGTGCTTTGAAGAAATGACATCACATTGTATTAGAATTGTGCACAGGCCCAGTGGTTCTCAAACTGGGTCCTCGAACTGGCAGCACCAGCATTGCCTGGGAAATTAATCAGGTGCCTCCCAGGCATGCTGAATTAGACCCTATGGGCCTAGGGCTCAGTGATCTGTGTTTGAAGCTCTCCAGGTGTTTCAGACACATACTCAGATTTGAGAGCCCAATTACACAGAACATTAATCAATCAATTCACTTTAGCAGACATAGAAGCTACTGAAAACAAAGCCTTGACACAATATTTAGGGTAAAGGCGTCCCTAAGAGAAGCCCCATACACACTCCAGCACACAAAGAAGTAAATTTTTCACCCTATAGGGAGAAGAATGGACTCCACTCACACAAACATGGGGCACATTATTGAAAAGACAAGTGGGATATGGGACTGTCACATCGGATGCTCCTTCCCATCCACCCATCTGTCTGTTATCTCATGCTAAGTGCATACATGCACACCAGCAAACACTGTTGGAAAAAATTCAAACCCAGTCAGTTATGGTAAACCCAACAGCACCGAGACTCTAAGACTGGAAAGAAAAAGATACTTGGTACTTTGCAACCCCATGCATCGCAGCACACCAGGTTTCCCTGTCCATCACCAACTCCCAGATTCACTCAAATTCATGTCCATCGATTCAGTGATTCCATCCAGCCATCTCATCCTCTGTCGTCCCCTTCTCCTCCTGCCCCCAATCCCTCCCAGCATCAGAGTCTTTTCCAATGAGTCAACTCTTCGCATGAGGTGGCCAAAGTACTGGAGCTTCAGCTTTAGCATCATTCCTTCCAAAGAACACCCAGGGCTGATCTCCTTCAGAATGGACTGGTTGGATCTCCTTGCAGTCCAAAGGACTCTCAAGAGTCTTCTCCAATACCACAGTTCAAAAGCATCAATTCTTCGGCACTCAGCCTTCTTAACAGTCCAACTCTCACATCCAAACATGACCACTGGAAAAACCATAGCCTTGACTAGACGGACCTTAGTCGGCAAAGTAATGTCTCTGCTTTTGAATATGCGATCTAGGTTGATTATAACTTTTCTTCCAAGGAGTAAGCGTCTTTTAATTTCATGGCTGCAGTCACCATCTGCAGTGATTTTGGAGCCCCCAAAACTAAAGTCTGACACTGTTTCCCCACCTATTTGCTATGAAGTGATGGGACCAGATGCCATGATCTTTGTTTTCTGAATGTTGAGCTTTAAGCCAACTTTTCGACTCTCTTCTTTCACTTTCATCAAGAGGCTCTTTAGTTCCTCTTCACTTTCTGCCATAAGGGTGGTGTCATCTGCATATCTGAGGTTATTGATATTTCTCCCGGCAATCTTGATTCCAGCTTGTGTTTCTTCCAGCCCAGCATTTCTCATGATGTACTCTGCATATAAGTTAAATAAGCAGGGTGACAATATACAGCCTTGATGTACTTCTTTTCCAATTTGGAACCAGTCTGTTGTTCCATGTCCAGTAATAATTGTTGCTTCCTGACCTGCATACAGATTTCTCAAGAGACAGGTCAGGTGGTCTGGTATTCCCATCTCTTTCAGAATTTTCCACAGTTTATTGTGATACACAGAGTCAAAGGATTTGGCATAATCAATAAAGTAGAAATAGATGCTTTTCTGGAACTCTCTTGCTTTTTCCATGATCCAGCGGATGTTGGCAATTTGATCTCTGGTTCCTCTGCCTTTTCTAAAACCAGCTTGAACATCAGGAAGTTCATGGTTCACATATTGCTGAAGCCTGGCTTGGAGAATTTTGAGCATTACTTTACTGGCACGTGAGATGAATGCAATTGTGCGGTAGTTTGAGCATTCTTTGGCATTGCCTTTCTTTGGGACTGGAATGAAAACTGACCTTTTCCAGTCCTGTGGCCACTGCTAAGTTTTCCAAATTTGCTGGCATATTGAATGCAGCACTTTCAAGCATCATCTTTCAGGATTTGAAATAGCTCAGCTGGAATGCCATCACCTCCACTAGCTTTGTTCATAGTGATGCTTTCTGAGGCCCACTTGACTTCACATTCCAGGATGTCTGGCTCTAGATGAGTGATCACACCATCGTGATTATCTGGGTCATGAAGATCTTTTTTGTACAGTTTTTCTGTGTATTCTTGCCACCTCTTCTTAATATCTTCTGCTTCTGTTAGGTCCATATCATTTCTGTCCTTTATCGAGCCCATCTTTGCATGAAATGTTCCCTTGGTATCTCTAATTTTCTTGAAGAGATCTCTAGTCTTTCCCATTCTGTTCTTTTCCTCTATTTCTTTGCATTGATCACTTATATTTTTTATGAAGACTTTATTTTCCAGACGAGTTTAAATTTCATAGCACTATTCCCTCGTGGCTCAGTGGTAAGGAATCTGCCTGCAATGCAGGAGCTGCACGAGATGCGGGTTTGATCCCTGGGTTGGGAAGATCCCCTGGAGGAGGGCATGGCAACCCACTCCAGTATTCTTGCCTAAAGAATCCCATTGACAGAGGAGCCTAGTGGGCTACAGTCCATAGGGTCGCAAAGAGTCAGACATGACTGAAGTGACTTAGCTCACACGCACACATTGAACTGCAGGGACAGAGACTTCCTATATACTCTTCCCCGAATACATGCACAGCCTCCCCTCTTATCAACAGCCCCCACCAGATGGGTCATTTGTTCCAATGGGTGAACCTATGCTGACACACTATAAAAGTCCAGAGTTTGTATTAGGGTTCACTCTTCGTGTTATACATTCTATTAGTTCAGTTCAGTCACTCAATCATGTCCAACTCTTGCGACCCCTTTGGACCCCATGGACCCCAGCATGCCAGGCCTCCCTGTCCATCACCAACTCCCGGATTTCACCCAAACTCATGTCCATCGAGTCGGTCATGCCATCCAGCCATCTCATCCTCTGTTGTCCCCTTTTCCTCCTGCCCCCAATCCCTCCCAGGATCAGAGTCTTTTCCAATGAGTCAACTCTTCACATGAGGTGGCCAAAGTACTGGAACTTCAGCTTCAGCATCAGTCCTTCCAAAGAACACCCAGGACTGATCTCCTTTAGGATGGACTGGTTGGATCTCCTTGCAGTCCAAGGGACTCTCAAGAGTCTTCTCCAACACCACAATTCAAAAGCATCAGTTCTTCAGTGCTCAGCTTTCTTCACAGTCCATCTTTCACATCCATACATGACCACTGGAAAAACCATAGCCTTGACTAGACAGACCTTTGTTAGCAAAGTAATGTCTCTGCTTTTCAATATGCTACCCAGGTTGGTCATAACTTTCCTTCCAAGGAGTAAGCATCTTTCAATTTCATGGCTGCAATCACCATCTGCAGTGATTTTCGAGCCCAAAAAATTAAGTCTGACACTGTTTCCCCATCTATTTCCCATGAAGTGATGGGACCAGATACCATGATCTTCGTTTTCTGAATGTTGAGCTTTAAGCCAACTTTTTCACTCTCCTCTTCACTTTCATCAAGAGGCTTTTTAGTTCCTCTTCACTTTCTGCCATAAGGGTGGTGTCATCTGCATGTCTGAGGTTATTGATATTTCTCCAGGCAATCTTGATTCCAGCTTGTGCTTCTTCCAGCCCAGTGTTTCTCATGATGTATTCTGCATATAAGTTAAATAAGCAGGGTGACAAAATATAGCCTTGACATATTCCTTTTCCTATTTGGAACCACTCTGTTGTTCCATATGTTTGGACAAAAACACAGTGACATGTATCCATTATTATAGTAACACATAGACTTTTTCACTGTCCTAAATATCCTCTGTGTTTCACCTAGTCATCCCCCTCAATCCCTCCCCTAAAAAATAGAATGAAAAATAAAAAATAAAAAACAACAGCCACTGATCATTTTATGGTCTCATGGTTTTGCTCTATTCTTTTCTAAAGCACACATAAACGCAAACAAAGCAGCATTACAAGGCCTGAGGACAACACACCTCAGAACCTATAACACAGAAAGATTTTCTGTTTCTACCTGTTCTTCTGCCTCAGCCTGTACAATGTCACTACATTGAGATTCAACTCAAGCAAAGAAAACAGGTGCCCTGGTGTTTGGACTGGCCTTGGTGTCTTTGCTGTGTGTTCCCGGGGCCAGAAGGTCATCTTCCACACCCCACAGCTCCACAGAGGACTGGGCAGTGCCATCTTGCTCATGGGCCTCCTGACTCCTCAGCCTGCAGGGGTTCCCTCTTCCAGAGGCCACAGGCTGAGCACATCTGTCTTCTCTTCACTGGGGCCCAGAAATGCAGCCTGCTTCCTCCCTTGGTCAGTCACTGCTCTACTCTCTGCTCACTGGGGTTGCCTGTCACTGTGACTATCTCAGAAGTCTCCCCAGCTCCTGGCTCCCTTGCTGTTTCCAAAACAAACCAGGACCCTAAGTACTAGGAGTAAGGAAATTAGAAAAATCATCAAATAAATTGAGTATGGATTAACAAATATACACCATTGTACATAAAATAGATAACCAACAAGGACCTGCATTATAGGACAGGGAACTATAGTCAATATCTTGTAATAACCTATAATGAAAAGAATATGAAAAAATATATATATATAAAATGTATGACTGAATCACTTTGCTATAAACCTGAAACTAACATTGTATATCAACTATCCTTTGATTGTAAAAAGAAACAAAGGAAAGAAGGAAGGAAGATCACCAAGGACTTTTGCTTTCTGCTTCCAGTTCTAGATGAAGTTCTTACTAATTCTCTCCTTCTTCTGACCCCACCCACATAGAGGGCCAGGCACCCATCAGCTTGACAACCGTAACTTTATCTCAAGAACTGAGTCTACTGTTCACCACCTCTCCTCTGGCAAAGATTGTGCTGGAATTTAATAGATGCCATTTCATCCAGTCTTGTGACAACCTTGTAAGGAAGCTATTCATGGTCCCATTTAACAGATAAGAAAAACTGAGGCCCAGAGACACAGAGAGACTTGCTCCAGATCACAGGAGCCTAACAGTTCATTTCAACTCTCTATGCTGCCTCCTGCCTCTTGCTACCCAAAGACACAGGCTGGGTGAGCTCTTGACTCTATTTTACTCAGCCCCAGCCTGAGTGACATCTATGCCCCTGGGACTCTGTCCCATCCAGGCTCCCCTTAGGCACTGCTCTCTGGGTCACTGGCTATGGCCCTGTCCAGAGGTAGCTACTGAGCCTGACCCTCCTGATTTGGTCCAGTCCACAGGCCCACAGGATTTTTTCTTACTCACCATGTTAGTAATTTCTAAATTTGAAACAAAGAGACAAAAATACCTTCCCTATCCAAGTATAGCTCTAAGGTTCAAATACATTAGGCATGTGGGCAAGATTGAAAGCATCATGCCACAGAATCTTCAGTTGGAGCTTTCAAAGGCAACACTGACATATAATAAACATCAACTTGCAAAATCGAGGTACAATAAAGACCTCAATGTGACATTTCAAACTTAGTGATGAGAACTAGCTAAATAATCAACTGTCAATGAAGATAGAAAAGCATCAAGAATAAATATTAAGTGATTTATTTTTTCAAACTTATGGTTACCAAAGGGGAAAGCGAGGAGGGACAAAACAAGAATTTGAGATTAAGGTTTACACACTACTATAAATATAATAGGTGCACAATAAGGACCTAGTTCCCTGTGTAGCACAGGGAAATATATTCAATGTCTCATAATCTATAAGGGAAATGAATCCGAAAAAGAATAGGCATGTGTGTGTGTGTATGTGTGTGTGTGTGTGTCTGGGCTTCCAGGTGGCCCTAGTGGTAAAGAACCTACCTGCCAATGCAGGAGATATAAGAGACACCAATTCGATCTCTTGATTGTGAAGATCCCCTGGAGGAGAGCATGGTAGCCCAATCCGGTATTCTTGCCTAGAGAATCCCTTGGACAGAGGAAGATGGTGGGCTATGGCCCATAGGATTGCACAGAGTCAGACATGACTGAGGCGACTTAGCATGCACACATATATGTATGTATAACTGAATCATTGTGCTATACAACTGAAACTAACACATCATTGTAAATCAACTATATGTCAATTACAAAATAAGGTTAGGGGCTTCCCAGGTGACGCTGGTAAAGAACCCATCTGCCAATGCAGGAGACGCAAGAGATGTGTATTTGATCCTTGGGTCAGGAAGATCCCCTGGAGAAGAAAATGATAACCCTCTCCAGCATTCTTACCTAGAACATTCCATGGCCAGAGGAGATTGGCAGGCCACAGTCCCTGTGGTAATAAAGAGTTAGACATGACTGAGAGCACACGCACACACACACACACACACACAAAAGGTTATTTATTGAAGAAAGATTCCTTTAGAGGAGGTCACTGGGAGTGTCATCCACCAACACAGGAAAGGATGGAAGGGGGCCACCCCATCACCCCAGCTTCTGACAGGCTTTGCCATGCATTCCCTGCTGATGGGAACACAGAAGGTGCATGTCTGGGAAAGCCAAGGCTGATTGCATCTGGGAAGTAAGTGCAAATCAAAGAGCAGATCAAAGAGAGGGAAGCCTGCATGCAGGTTGAGATGAACTCGTGATAGAAATGTTGACCCCAGCTTGTCCAAAAATTGATCATAAATAGAGGTTCAGGAGGGGCCTCATTGTGAATACAGAAGGATGCACAGGCAGAAACTAAGGAGTGGGCAGTGCATCTTTTTTTTTCTTTTTTTTTCCCACATAGCTTGTAGGATTTTAGTTCCCAGACCAAGGACCAAACTCTAGCCATGGCAGTGAAAGCACCAAGTCTTAACCACTGGACCACCAGAGAATTCCCAGTGCATCCTCTTGATAGATAAGCATCTCCCAAGAAAGAGGGACCCATGAGGAAATCCCCAAATAATCCAGAGGTACCCACAAGAGCACCTGCCAGGCCAGAGGGCAGAGCCACCTCCCTGCAGCCTCAGTCCAGTAAGGATGTCCCCATTCATGGCCCTCTTCTCCACCTCCGCTTTGTCTCTGGAGGGAGCAAGCACAGCAGCTGGAAAATCAATGAGGACGGGAGCTGGGAACAGTGAGACTGAACACAGCCCCTCCCCTGAGGGCAAGCGTCCACATGTAGGGGCCCTACTTTGGCAGAGATGGTGACCCTACATTAAATGAGGATCAAGCAAAACTCTTAATTTGAAAAGATACATGCACCCCTATGTTCATAACAGCACTATGTATAATAGCCAAGACATGGAAACAACCTGCATGCACATTGACAGATGAATGGATAAAGAAGATATGGTACGTGTGTAATGGAATACTATCCAGCCCCCAAAAAGAATGAAATGATGCCATTTGCAGCAACATGGATAGACTTGGAGATTATCAGAGTAGTGAAGTAAGTCAGACAGAGAAAGACAAACAAAAATAAATTTATGAAACAGAAAAGAACTCACAGACATAGAGAAAAGACTTGTGGTTGCCAAGGGAGAGGGAGGAGAGGGCAGTGGGAAGGTATGTATTGGGAGTTTTGGATTAGCGGATGCAAACTATTATATACAGGATAGATAAACAAGGTCCTGCTGTATCCTTTAATAAACCATAATGTAAAAATATATGAAAAAGAATGTAAATATACATATAATTGAATCACTTTGCTATATATCTGAAACTAACACAACATTGTAAATCAACTATACTTGTATAAAATAAATTTTAAAGAAAAGAAGTTGGGGCCCTTGATCCCTGCACCCCTCCAGCTTCATCTTTCTTCACTTGGCTTCATCCCACGCCCCTCATACTGAACCACATGCCCTCACCCTGTTCATTATGCCAACTGCTATGCTGCTTCCTCCTCCTGATCTTTGCTCCTACCATACTCAGAAGCCAAACTCTAGGGCTACTCATCCATGCACTGGGCCTAAGAGACGGTCTCGGTGTCAACCTATTTTTCCTAATCTCAAAAGCCTTAACCTCCAATTTTCTGCACACACTGTTTCTGAGATAATAAAACCAACCAGAAGAACCTGGCTAAAATCACATTTGATGAGGACCTTGAGGTAGGACTGCTCCATTCTGTATTTTTCTCAGTTTATTACTCGAGTCTCAGTCCAAATATCACCTCCTCCAGGAAGCCTTCTTTGACATCCCCATGCTGAGCTAAGCTGGCCTCCACGGACTTCAGTAACACAGTCTCAGTGCTATGCATGCTTATTATACTGTATGCACTTGGGGTGTGTGTCCTCACTCAACTATAAGCTCCTTGAAGGCAGGGCTATGTCTTCATCACAGCTCTGTTTTCATTTTTTTTATATGTGTTTATTTATTTGGCTGTGCTGGGTCTTAGCTGCAGCATGTGGTATCTTTAGTTGCAGTATGTGAACTTAGTTGTGGCATGTGGGATCTAGTTGCCTGACCAGAGATCGAACTCAGGCCCCCTGCATTGGGAATGTAGAATCTTAGAATCTTAACTAATGGACCACCAGGGAAGTCCCCAAACAGCTCTATCTTAGGTGTCAGATACTCAACCTTCCAAAATCACATCTAAATAGTAGGATAGTAATAATCTATCCCTCAGGGAAATCTCATTGTAAAATGAGAAAATTAGTGTGAAACATTTAGCATGGTATCTGGCATAAAGGTGAAAACTTAATAAAACCTCACCTATTTATTTTTATTATTAGTCAACACTTTGTTGTTGAGTAGATGGATGAATGGAAAGACTGGCGTAATCATGGCAATGTGGAATATACATGCCATAAAGGAAATCCTGGGGGCAGAGCTGAGATGCTAACAAAATGAGTTGTCAAGGTCCTTTCCATCTCAATCACTTTCTATTTTTGAGGCCCATGAATTACCCAAACAGCATCCAAACTAGAAAATTCACCTCCATCAAGCATTTGTCTGCCACAGAGATTGATAAGAGTTTGGGAATGCCATCAGTAAAATGAAATTTCTAATTAGCTAGAAAAAGTTGTCGTGTGTGCATGTGTATAAAGGGCTTCAGATAAACACCTGTGTTATCTCGTCCTCCCAGAAATTGGTCTCCGGCAAAGCACTGCTTTGCTCCTGCCTTTCAGTGGTATCCTTTTTCTAAATCAGTTTGTGTTTCTCCAGAATAAATCTAAGTCCTGGTGAAAATGTATTTGCTGCCCCCTTTCCTGTTCCTTTCCTGATTTTTCTCCTTTGGCATAATTGTGGTCAATGACTATCATTTTCCAACAGATTCTCTCCATCCTGGAAGAAGAGCTCGCCAACACCCTGGCTAATCATGCAGTTGGCAGCCAGATGTCTTGAGTGGTCCTGATGATAGTGACAGGAAAAAGTTATTAGGCTTTTTCTGGGACAATAGGGGAGTTATTGGACAAGAACCAACCTAGGGTATTGGGTCTCCCTGGTGCAGAGAGAAGCCTGGGTGAAGGGAGATACAGGTTGAAAGAGTATCCTTTGTGATCAAAATCTCAGCATCCCAGGACAAGTTGTCCAGAGTATACAGGAATTTAAATTTAAGCCCCAGCAAGTCAGGGGGTAAATAAACATAGGGCACACCAAATAACATTTTTGTGACTGGCTTTTTGTCAGTCATGACTGTTGATACACCTCATTTCACATCTCATTTCATCTGATGTTCATGATAGTCACACATCCAGTTTATCATTGTCCCCATATTACTGATGAAGAAACTGAGGCTAAAAGAGAGTGAGCCCAAATCCAAACAGCTAATGAGTGAGAGCTCAGGGTCCCACGTGCATCTTCTTCCATCAGAGCATCAGGTATCTAGGGGAAGAATAGCTCAAAACAAAAGGTTCTAAGTTATTATGAATGCCCTGGTCACATATCTGGAGAAAACCCTAATTAGAAAAGACGCATGCACCCCAGTGTTCATGGCAGCACTATTCACAGTAGCCATGACATGGAAGCAACCTAATACCCATTGACTGATAAATGGATAAAGAAGATGTACATATATACAATGGAATATTAACCATAAAAGAGAATGAAATAATGCCATTTACAGCAACATGGATGGACCTGGAGATTATCACACTAAGTGATATAAGTCAGACAAAGACAAATATATGATATCACTTATATGCAGAATCTAAAAAATGCTACAAAGAACTTATTTACAAAACAAAAACAGAATCACAGACATAGAGAACAAATTTATGGTTGCCAAGGGGGAAAGGGGGGGCAGATAAGCTAATAGAGATTAACATAGACACAGTGCTATATATAAAACAGATAATCAACAAGGTCCTACTGTACAGCACACGGAACTATACTCAATATCGTATAATAACCACTAACAGAAAAGATTGTAAGTATGAATAACTGAACCATTTTGCTGTACACTTGAAACTAACATTGTAAATTAACTATGTGCATGCATACTAAGTTACTTCAGTCATATCCAACTCTTTTCAACCCTATGGACTGTAGTCCACCAAGCTCCTTTGTCCATGGGATTCTCTAGGCAAGAATACTGGGGTGGGTTGTCATGCTCTCCTCCAGAGGATCTTCCTGACCCAGGGATCAAACCCATGTCTCTTATGTTTCCTGCATTGACAGGCAAGTTCTTTACCACTAGAAACACCCAGGAAGCTGAAATTAACTACACTTCTATTAAAAAAAATAAAATAAAACCTTCAAAAAGTCCCCAAGAATGATACAGTGGTGTGGTAGTATAATGATAGCTCTGGGGAACCATCAGAGAGAATGCAGAATGCTTGGTCATTCTTTGCTTTTGAAGCTGATTTTAGTGATGATGTTCATTCTCCAAAACACTGTCAGATGTCAAATCCATCCAGCCACTGGGGGTGAACCATGGCACAACCCAGCTCTTCTTTGTTCAACTTCTAAAACCCTAACCTCCATTTTTGTACAAACCAATATCCTTGTATTGGAGAAGCCTGGTTAAAGCTGGACTGTGTGAGAGGGCGGGCTGACGTCTCCCTTGGCTAGATCCTCTCTTAACATCTGAATCCAGAGACATCACCAATCAAGACTTCTTTCTCTAGTTTGAGTCAAGCACTCTGTCCTACACCTACTGGGGTATCCTGCATGTCTCCAGTAAAAAAATAAATTTGTTTTTTTTTAATTAATTTATTTTTTATTGAAGGATAATTGCTTTACAGAATTTTGCTGTTTTCTGTCAAACCTCAACATGAGTCAGTCATAGGTACACTGTTTTGAACCTCCCTTCTATCTCCCTCCCCACCCCACCCCTCTAGGTTGATACAAAGCCCCTGTTTGAGTTTCCTGAGCCATACAGCAAATTCCCACTGGCTATCTATTTTACATATGGTAATGTAAGTTTCTATGTTACTCTTTCCAATTATCTCACCCTCTCTTCCCCTCTCCCCATATCCGTAAGTCTATTCTCTATGTCTGTTTAAATGTCTTTTCACAGGAAGGTGTTCCTTTCAGATTGGAATCTGAGCTACAGATAAATGACTGATTTCACAGAGGCAAGATTCTTCCTGTGGAAAGTCTTGGAGCGATTGTTCACACCAATTTATCCCCTCTGTCCAAACATGAGGGTGGATTTCCCTGCCCTGTGCAGTTAGGCAGGATCTGGATAGACCCGCAGGCTGTGAGCCAGGGTGATGAGCATCATTTAACCCCTAGTGCACACCCCCCCCATCAGTGTCTTTCCCACACCAGCTATCAGGAGCCTGTGCATCTCAGATGGTACAGCTGTATGATGGTGGTGCCTCCATCAGCCTGACCAGTGTCAGATAGCAGGGATCCATGACATTGCATGTGTGGAATGAGACATAAAGAAAAGTTGATGATATTCACAACTACAGTGAGGTACCACCTCACTCTAGTCAAAATGGCCATCATTAAATTTCTGCAAATAACAAGTGCTGGGGAGGGTGTGGAGAAAAGGGAACCTTTCTACACTGTGGTAGGAATGTAAGTTGGTGCAGCCACTATGGAGAACAGTATGGAGGTTCCTTTAAAAATTAAAAATAGAGCTGCTATATGATCCAGCAATCCCACTCATGGGTGTACACTTATGTTCATAGCAGCACTATTCACAACACCCAAGATATGGAGAAGCAACCTCAATGTCCATCAGCAGATGAATGGATAAAAAAGATTTGGTACATATATATACAATGGAATAATACTCAACAAAAAAAAGAGAATGAAATAATGACATTTGCAGCAACATGGATGGACCCAGAGTTTATCATGCTGAGAAAAGTAAGCCTGAAAAAGAAAGACAAACATCATACAATACCAATTATATGTGGAATCTACAATATGACACCAAAAAACCTATCTGTGAAATGGGAATAGAGTCACAGATATAGAGAACAGACTTTGGTTGCCAAGGGGACAGGGTCAGGGAGGGATGGATTGGGAATTTGGGATTAGCGGATGTAAATTACTGTATCGCAAATGGATAAACAACAGAATCCTACTGTATAGCACAGGGAACTATATTCAATATTCTACAATAAAGCATAAAGGAAAAGAATGTGAAAAAGAATACATATATAAGGATGAATCACTTTGTTGTAGAGCAGAATTAACACAACATTGTAAATGAACTATATACGTCAATAAAATAAAATCTTAAGTTGATTGCATTAAGCTAGGCATTGAGACTCAGGGCTTTTTGTTACTGCATCTTGGCCTTGCCTGGTTGACATGACCCCAGTGGGAGACATTCTCCCTGGGGTCTTAAAGCTCAAGGATGTTCCCATGATGCCATTCCACATCCTCTGATGTAGGAGCTACACAGACATCTGTAATATCAGTTCACACATCACATGATTCAGCCCCGTCACTATGGTTCAGTAGATGGGGCACATAGCAAGTTGCATCAGATGAGTCGTGAGAGCAAAGAATAAGTTATAGACTTGTTATTCCTCAAGGAAGAATTCATATTTAGCAGCATTCACTCTGTGCTAGATATGTTGAAAGAATTATTTCTAATTCCTGCAGTAAAAACAGGTATTATAACCCCCATTTCACATACTGGAAAACTCTGGTTCCGGAGACTGGCTTATTCTAGGTCACTTCTGGAAATTGGGTTGTAAATCCAAGTGTCTCTGATTCCAAAGCCTGTGGTTTTCCACTGTATGACATGAATCTGTTCTCCCAATATTCCCTGAATAAATGATAGATAAGGAGGTAATAGACAGAATGTTTGAGTAACCATGGTCCCTGCCATTGGTAGTGGAGACCAGCACAAAATTAATTAATTTATTTAAAAAAACACCTCATAAAAAAAAAAACACCTCATAAACATGCAAGAAAAAGACATATTTCTCAAATATATATATATATATATTAAACTAAAAACACATTGAGAGGCACCACAGTGCTGTGCGCTGCAGTTAGAAGGGCAGGCTCTGCATTTACTCCCACTCATGAGCTACACAGGACTGAATGTTACTTTGCCTCATGATGCTCAAATTTTTCTTTGTAAAAATTGCAAAGGAGGATTTTTTTGTGAGGATTAAGTGAGCTAGTAAGGGTGGAGAAGGCAATGGCACCCCACTCCAGTACTCTTGCCTGGAAAATCCCGTGGACGGAGAAGCCTGTTAGGCTGCAGTCCATGGGGTCGCTAAGAGTCGGACACGACTGAGTGACTTCACTTTCACTTTTCACTTTCATGCATTGGAGAAGGAAATGGTAACCCACTCCAGTGTTCTTGCCTGGAGAATCCCAGGGATGGGAAAGCCTGGTGGGCTGCTGTCTATGGGGTTGCACAGGGTCGGACACGACTGAAACGACTTAGCAGCAGCAGGGGTCCAGGGCACAGAGTAAAGACCTGGCACACAGCCAGGCCTCTAAGATTTTCCCTTCTGTGTGAAAGCAGAGTGGAAGAAGGGTCAGCAGTGCATTAACCCAGCGTGTTGTCCCCAAGGAGAAGCAGCCCAACTCCTCCCATTTGGGATGGACCAAAGCCCCTGCTCTGTGGAGGAAGGATGGATGGTGAAGAGAACCATGTCATGCTGATGGATAGTGCCCCCTCTCCTTGCAATGATGCTTCTTTGGAATACGAGATGATTCTGTGTCCAAATCACCAGGTGACCTTGAAATCAGGCCCAGCTCTTGGACCTCTCTCCATCTTCGCAAAGCAGTGCCAGGAGCACACAGCACTGAGGAGCTGCAGGCCTGCTTAGCTTTGTGGCCTCAAACCTGCTGTGTGTAGGCTGAGTGCACTGCCTGTCCTCCCTTCGTTTCACTTTATACCAGTTTTTGCTTCCGTCTGCTGTCTCAAAAGCACCTCTTAACCTTGATTTGATGTGCTTGATGGCTGAGAGGAACTTCATTAGAATGGTGTAATGATTATAACAATAACACTCTGGGATTCTTCTTTTATTATTTAGATGATCAGCTTAACCTAGTAGAATGTGGCACAGATGATGAAGCCTTTGAATTTGTATTCACAAATACAATGGCCATGCTGAGAAATCAGCAGAGATAAACAGGCAGTGCCAATATTTTATAGCAGAGGAAACAGATATTTGCATATTCACTAAAGTTTTGCCCAAGGCCAATCAGTGAGACTAACTGAGCAGGACAAGGATCCAAGTTCATTGGCATAGAGTTCAAGGTACACTTTTCAGTAATTGTAAGAATGCTTCTGTTGCAGGGTTTTACTTCCACAGGGTCTGGAAGCTCTAAGCCCTAGGAGTGCAGGAAATTGTTCTCTGAGTTAGAGATGTCCATTTATTAGGAATTCAATAAGTCTTTGTGGAATGAAAGAAAGGAAGGAAGGAGAGGGGGAGAGAGAGAAGGAGGGGAGGAAGAAAGCAAGGAAGGGAGAGAGGAAGGAAGAGAGAAGGAGAGGGAAAAAGAAAGGAATAAATCCCTCAGACTGAGGGGAGTAATCTACCTGAAATGAAGCTTGATGATGTAACAAATGTGTCATTCCTCCACCTGCGTAGCCCATGGAGGGTATTCATTTCACATCCCTTTAAAATGATAAAAAGACCATTTTCTGGTTCTAATGTGGGTCTTTCAGAATTTAAATGTACATTAATTAATTTTTAAAAACATTAAAAATTATTGGGTGACAGGTCCCCAGTTCACTGTCCTGGACAGTTTTCTAGTCTTTGCTTTATAAATTCAGTTTCTGGTGAAAAAAAAAAAAAAGTTAAATTATCCACGAGTGAGTTGCTGAGGGTTTAAAGATGTGGTAGGAGGTGGTCTGCTGCAGGCACAACATTTCTTTGCTCTTAATAATTCATGCAGATTTCACATTTCAGTACCAAACGAATGTCTGTTTAATGTAAAAATAACAATATAAAATACTCAGCATTTAAATTACTTGACTTTCTCTACACGCCCCCACACCACTCCAAAAACCCAAATCAAACTGAATGTCCAGGAAGATGCGCCATGTTGATACTGTAAGTGACATGATGTCACACCAGAAGGAGGAGGCAGCCAGTTTAAATAGCACAGATCTAGGTACCCAAGACCAGGCTCCCCTGTGTGGCCCCCACAACTTTCTCTGCTATGAATTCTCTCCATCTAGTCTGATCTCTCGTTTCTCCAAGCTTTAGATACTGCAGCTGAACTGAATCAAACTTCCTAAATCTCCCTAAACAGAGGCTTATAGAGGCTGTGTGAAGTGTGAAGTCGCTCAGTCATGTCTGACTCTTTGCGACCCTGTAGACTGTAGCCCACCAGGCTCCTCTGTCCATGGGATTCTGCAGGTAAGAATACTGGAGTGGGCTGCCATTTCCTTCTCCAGGGGATCGTCCCAACCCAGGGATCGAACCCGGGCCTCATGCATTGCAGGCAGACATTTTATCCTCTGAGCCACCATGGAAGCCTATAGAGGCTAGCAATAGGATACTCAACAGAACTGGGAAGCAAAGCCCTGGGTCACAGGCCAGACATCAGAGGAAAGTTACACCCCACTTGGCCTCCAGCCCATTCCCCATTGGAATAGTGCCTTTGTGATGCTTAATATGATGTTTGTATAAAACTTGCAAACATCCAGCAGCTTGGTGCCTTCTTTTAGAAAGAACAGGGGTCCTTGGGAAGTTTCTGATCTCCTACTGCCAGGAGTCTAGCCTGTCTGTGACACAACTGCCTCTGACCATGAGATGAAATTTTGCTGAATCTTTGTATCGTATCGTTGTTCACCTTTTCCATTATGAAGGTAACACACAATCTATATAAGACATTTGGAAAGTACAGAAAAAGATGATCGCCCACCATTTCCCCACACAGTGGCAATCAGTATTCTATTTTGGTACTTTCCTTCCAGTCTATTATCTCCATATAATTCTTAGCTTCAATCATAAAGCATGTATATTTTACATCCCTTGTTTTCAATGCCACTTTAGAATATTAGTATTTTCCCCAGATAGAAACTCCTCATTATTTCTGAACCCAAACAATAATTGCTCTCTCATTTTCAAGCGCAAAATAGGAGCAAGCAAAAGTAGCCAAGTACTAAGTTGCTCAAGCAACCTAGAAAAGAATGTCTTGACAGTGAATCCCTTTCTCTGCCTCCAGGAAGAGTTCCCTGGTGTGGGTAATCTCTACACTGAGATGACCTTCATCCCCTGAAGGTCACCCCTGCCATTCTTAATGGGTGGAACAAGTATCTTTCTCAGAGGCTTCCAAGCCCTGGAAATAATCCTTTAAGCATCTGTATCGATATGCTCTGAGTCTTTGAGCTTGCATGGGCTTTTTTTCAGCTGCAGAGACCAACAAAGCACCATGATATTTTCAAAATATAATTCTAGTTTGCACAGGTGTTTTTAGCAAAATCTGACATTAACAATGGCAGCTGGGATTCTGCAGGAAATAATTTTTTTTTCTATTGTGCAAAAGTATTATTTTCCACAAAACAGCTGAAAGATGGTGGGGATAAGATTCAAGAAGTCATAAGTCAAATCTTGTCTTTGCTGTTATCTGATCTCAGGTAAATCTAAAAAGGAGAGGGAGAAGATTAAAATTGTTGGTCATTATTAATGATGATGATGATGATGAAAATCTATGGATACCTTACAGCAGCCAAACTGCCAGAAACACACTTACAGTTTGAACAAATTTGAGTTCATAGCCTCATGGCAACAAGGAGGTTGCACCCCACTGGAGCAGTAGGCATCTCCTGAAGAGGGTGGTAGAAAGAAGGTGTAAAAGGATCTGGGCTCCTGTTAGGAGATTTAGGAGAGGGTCCCAGAAGGGGAGACTTAGCCCTGGACTTGAATCTTTCAGGAGGGAGGGGTAATTCTATCAAAGACTAACTTGATAATTCTCATCCATAATGTGGAAAGCATAAATTAAAGCCAAATAGATATACTTGTTAAACAAGCTGCAATCACATAGAATAGCCTGCTTAGGCGACATGTTATCATTTTTATGATTTGGACCACATTGTTCTTTTGTCTATATTTACACATGGTTATGAAGTGATCTTGTTTGTTTCCTGCTCCATCATGGTCACAGAGTGGGCTTGTCTGATCCTGGTGTCCCGTGGCATTGTTTCTGTTCACGGTCAGTTCCCACTCCCAGGGACTGCTTTTTCTATTTCTAATTTTATCATTGTTATCATTATGTTTATATTACAATAGGGAAACAGAGGCTTAGATGAGCTCAGAAATTTGCTCAGGTTTACGCAGCTAGAAAGTGTCAGGAATCGAACAGGGGTCTGACTCCACAGCCCAACATTCACACCAAACACTGTCGTCAGGAGATGAGAGCAACTGTGTTTTACTGTATCTTTTGAGTGGGTCAAACACGTAATATGGCGTAAAGTTCAAAACGTAATAAGGGCACCCAGGAGAAAGCAAGTCTCCTTCCCTTAGGCACATTGTTCCTTTCCAAGAGCCCACATTGTTCCATTTTTCCCAGAGTCTCTTCTCCAGGACACTGTGTCTTGCAGGGAGTGGATAGAGTGAAGAGTGGGAGAAATAGCACATTCCTTGCTCTTGCCCCGATCTTCCAAAATCCCTTTCACAAGGCTTCAGTAACTCATAAAACATTGATTAAACATGGACAGTTTTTCATACATGGTGCTCAGCACAAACAAACCATGAACCAGAAGGGCTGCTTACCCTGGAGAGGCTGGCAGTTTAGGGAGAGGACCACCTGAGTGCATCATAGCTAGGGAGCTGGGAGGGATGGTACAGAAGATTCAGGGATGAGGGAAAAGACTGATGGAGTGGGAAACCCTCCACCTGGGTCCTGAAGGATGGCAGGGATTTACCGGGTGCACAGAGTTGAAAAGAGAACTCCAGAAACAGAGACAGAAGGCAGGATGTACAATAACAGAGGTGTGAGAGACCACAAATGGCTGCAGATGGCTGGAGCACAGGTGCCTGGGGGGAGAGGCAGGAGAATCAGCTGGAAAAGTAGTAAAGGGTCCTGTCATAAGGATCCCCTTGACGGATGCTAAGGAGAAAGTCATCACAGTTAAATAAGATGGACGATGTGGAAATAATTTGAAAAATGTAAAGCATGCCACAAATGCAATGAATTAAATGGGTCACTTGTTTTTGTTCCTTGGTTGTCACTGATCATTGCTTTTCTCTGAAGATGCTGCTTCTAATCATAGTTACCACTTGTGTGGGCACCTATGGAGGACAAAGTTCACAAAGGTCACTGAGAAGAAAGATGGTGACCAACTGGACTTTTGACCCCTCAAGCAGACACCTGCCCTGCGGCTCCATGAGCAAGAACCACTTGACATGCTCTAGTGTTTGGGGTTGATGAAAAGTGCATCTGAGATAAATCATGTTTGAGAAAGAAGACGTGAGGGTCAGGCCATCCTCTGCCACCTCAAAGCATTCTCTGCAGCCTTTGTAACAAGCTAGACTACCAGAAATTCTATTCCTGAACAACATCAGTGGAGATACATGGGAATCCACATCACCCAGCTCTGCTTGCTACAGGAGTTTTATTTGCCTTTTAAAAATATTTCAATGTTCAGAAGTATTGAAAGAGATTTCAATACTTCAGCGATTCTCATTAACTCGGCCTGGGATCTGCCCAGGCTTTTTTTTTTTTTTTTTAACAAAAGTGATTCTAAATCTGCAACCAGAGTTGAGTATTCCTCCTTTAAAAATATAATTTGAGGACCATAATGAGGAGACTTGATATCTTTATCAGTGATACCATTTATATGTAGAATCTAAAAAATTCAGCAAACTGATGAAGCTAACAAAGAAGAAGCAGACTCAGATATAGAGGACAAACTAGTGGTACCAGTGGGAGAGGGAAGGAGGAAGGGGCAGCATAGTGATGAGGGATTAAGAAAGACAATGGAAACAGAATGGACATATGTATATGTATCACTGAATCACTTTGCTGTACACCTGAAACTAACATAATATTATAAATCAACTGTATTCCAATACAAATGTTTTAAAATAAAATTAAAAAATTATTCTTTAAAATAAAAAACTTATCAAGTACAAAATAGCTATAAATGGAGTATAACCTTTAAAAATTGTGAATCACTATATTGTACATCTGTAACTTATATTTATATCAACTATACTCCAATAAAATTTTTTTAATTTAAAAAAAAGGAACCTTTACCCAAACTGCCATATCTAAACTGACTCCTCCCTACATGATGAAAGTGTCATTGAGGATGTTGGTTATTATCAATACAGCTTTTTATCCTAAAGACAGGTCCGTCTAAGACAGATTCTCACAAGAAAACCTCTGTAAGTCATCAAATTTTTGGCCAAGATTTCCAGAAAGCTCCAAGTCAAACCTGCCACATAAGCATATAGGCCTTGGAGTCAGACTGTGCCATTTCCTACCTAGGTGACATTAGGCCAGGGCTCAACTTCCTCATCTAGGAAATGGAAGTAATAATATAAACTGCCCAGTGTTAGAGTTAGAATTAAATGGAAACAGAAATGTACGGGATAGTATAGTACCTGTCACATGCAATCAATATATTTCACCAATAAAAGTGGTTGGCTTGGCCTATTGATTTAAAATAGTCATTTGTAAAATAGAAATCATGTGTAGTATTTTAAGAACTGAATCAGAACCAAGCCCCAGCAGAGTAAGTGTTTATGAAAGTTCATCATTGCCCAATAAATAATTTCCCCTGTCAAAAACAGACTTTCTCAGGGGGAAGGGGGATAAATTAGGAGCTTGAGATTTATAGAAACAAAACTATAAAAAAAAGATAAACAGCAAGGACCCACTGTACAGCATAGGGAACTATAGCCAATATCCTGTAATAACTTATAATGGAAAAGAATACGTATATAAAGTGAATAACTTTGCTGTACACCTGAAACTAACAACATTGTAAATCAACTCCTCATTTTTTCTATGAGAGTTTCCCTTGTCGCTCAGTCAGTAAAAGATCTGCCCACAGTGCAGGAGACCAGGGTTCAATCCCTGGGTTGGGAAGATCCCCTGGAGGAGGAAATGGCACCCACTCCAGTATTCTTGCCTGGAGAATACCATGGAGGGAGGAGTCTGGCAGGCTACAGTCCATGTGGTTGCGAGAGTCAGACACAACTTAGCAACTAAACCCACCACATACTTTTTTTTTTTTTTAAGTAGGCTTTCTTACCTGAGGGTCTCCTCTAAACCTCCAAATAAATATCAAATATTACCATAAAACTTTCAATCCAAAAAGTCTTTACTGATCACCTACTATGTGCTAGGACTGTGTAAACTGCTGGAGATGACACCAAAAAAGAGATCTCATTGCTGCCCCAGGAGCTCAGATCCAGAGGGAGAGATGGACATAGCAGACATATCAGTCCAAGCAAGCAGAGCTGCGTACCACCAGCTCCACTCAGAGCCACCACCCGAGAGAGCATCCTGAGCCAAATGAACTGAGGGCTAGATGAGGATGGGTCTAGTTGGCTGTGGTTGAAGCTCTAACTCTTCAGTAATCTTTTCCTGGTAAGAAAGTTGGTAATAATCTATGAAGCTTCCATTTGCATAACTAGCTAGGCATCACAGCCATAGTATGCAAGAGTAGCCATGAACTTGAACATCCCTAAGAACAACTTCTTCAAATGAGAGACTAGGAAAGGAAAAGTGATTTGTGAAAGGTCCTATGGTCATTTGGTGAGTGAGATGGCATTTGAATTTAGGTCTCCTGACTCCTCCAACTCTGGTACCACAGCCTAGGAAGGAGAGCACAAACCTGAGTGTGAGCAGGGGACAGCCAAGCTCAAGCCTAATCCCGATTGCATGGCCCTTGTCTTATAGGCTCAGTGGTAGAGAACCCACCTGCCAAGCAGCAATCAACCCAGGTTTGATCCCTGGGTCAGGAAGATCCCCGGAGAAGGAAATGGCAACCCACTTCAGAATTATTGCCTGGAAAATCCCATGAAATTACAGTCCACAGGGTCTCAATAACTCAGACACAACTTGGTGACCAAACAGCAACAAAATCCTATTTCAGTGTTTGGTGTGAGGTCGGGACTCAGTCAAAAGGAGTATTTGGGGATCTGGAGGATGCAAGTCCCCCACAGGGAGATGGAAAGGGGCCATAGTTTGCAGAGATGGATGTGGAACAGGTAGTTGGGCTGCAGGGGAAAGCAGAGGTGGAGGAGGAGTTTCCAAAGAACACCAGGAAGTCTTGCCTGTCACTTGACATAGAGATCAGGGTCCTCACTGCCCCTGAAACAGCTTCTTCTGTGTCAGAGTCCTATCCAGGCACCACCAATCATCCACTGAAGGCTGGACACACACATAAAGCTCCACACTGTGTGCAGTTTTAAGAAAGGATATTATAATAGATAAGGAATACATGGTATATCTATACAATGAGATATTACTCAGCCATAAAAAAAAGAATGAAATAATGCCATTTGTAGCAACATGGATGGACCTAGAGATTATTAATGTCATAATGAGTGAGGTGAGCCACTTCAGTTCAGTTCAGTTCAGTCGCTCAGTCGTGTCTGACTCTTTGCAACCCCATGAATTGCAGCACGCCAGGCCTCCCTGTCCATCACCATCTCCCAGAGTTCACTCAGACTCGCGTCCATCGAGTCAGTGATGCCATCCAGCCATCTCATCCTCTGTCTTCCCCTTCTTCTCCTGCCCCCAATCCCTCCCAGCATCAAAGTCTTTTCCAATGAGTCAACTCTTCACATGAGGTGGCCAAAGTACTGGAGCTTCAGCTTTACCATCAGTCCTTCCAAAGAAATCCCAGGGTTGATCTCCTTCAGAATGGACTGGTTGGATCTCCTTGCAGTCCAAGGGACTCTCAAGAGTCTTCTCCAACACCACACTTCAAAAGCATCAATTCTTTGGTGCTCAGCCTTCTTCACAGTCCAACTCTCACATCCATACATGACCACAGGAAAAACCATAGCCTTGATTAGACGGACTTTAGTAGGCAAAGTAATGTCTCTGCTTTTCAATATGCTATCTAGGTTGGTCATAACTTTTCTTCCAAGGAGTAAGCATCTTTTAATTTCATGGCTGCAATCACGCTTACTCCTTGGAAGAAAAGTTATGACCAACCTAGATAGCATATTGAAAAGCAGAGATATTACTTTGCTGACTAAGGTCCATCTAGTCAAGGCTATAGTTTTTCCAGTAGTCATGTATGGATGTGAGAGTTGGACTGTGAAGAAGGCTGAGCACCGAAGAATTGATGCTTTTGAACTGTGGTGTTGGAGAAGACTCTTGAGAGTCCCTTGGACTGCAAGGAGATCCAACCAGTCCATTCTGAAGGAGATCAACTCTGGGATTTCTTTGGAGGGAATGATGCTAAAGCTGAATCTCCAGTACTTTGGCCACCTCATGCGAAGAGTTGACTCATTGGAAAAGACCTTGATGCTGGGAGCCACTTAGACAAAGGAAAACATCATATGATATAATTTACATGTGGAATCTTAAAAATGACATAAATGAACTTATTTAGAAAAGAGAAATAGAGTCACAGACATAGAAAACAAACTCATGGATACCAAAGAGGAAGCAGGGAGCAAGGGCTAAATTAGGAGTTTGGGGTTAACAGATACACACCACTATATCTGAAATAGATAACCAACAAGGACCAACAAGGACCAACAGATAACCAATAACCAACAAGCTAGTGTATAGCACAGGGAAATCCACTCAATATCTTGTAATGACATATAAGAGCAAAGAATCTGAGAAAGAATATGTAGATATGTAACTGAATCACTTTGCTATACACCAGAAACTAACCCAATCTTGCAAATCAACTATATTTCTATAAAATAAAATTTTTTAAAAAAGAAAAGGTGTCATAAAACAGCACCAACAATAGAACTATTGAATTTTTAAAATTATATCTCAGTTCTACCTGTCAGTATCCTACAGCGGGTAGCAAACTTCAGTTCATGGGTCAAATATGGCCCACACTTGTTTTTGTAAATAAAGCTTTATTGACAAGTAACCACATCCAATTATGGATGTACTGTCCATGATTCCTTTAGCACAGCAATGGCAGAGCAGAGTAGTTTCAACAGAGACCATAGGGCCCACAAAGCCTATATTTATACTATCTGCTCTTTAGGAAAGTCCCAGGACAGCACCCAGTGTAGCCCTAGGGCACTGGGCTTTCTAGTAAGAAAAGGGTCTTAGGTGTTGTCTACAGGGGAGTCCTCAAGTTTCCCCAAATCACAAAGCTTTCGGCTTGATGAGGTACTTAGACATCTGGCAGGAGGCATTTAGCTGTGTGCCACAGGCTTCATGGTGCTTCTCAAGCCTCTTCCCCAGCCTCACCAGTCTGAGAAGTGTTCCCCCTACACATCCATGCCCAGCTTCATCATCCTCACTTTCCTGTTGCCTCTCTACTTCCCTCCCCTATCCCTGTCCCATCCTACACACTGTCCCACCAGGCCGAATGCATCATTCCTTTAGATACGTTCCCAGAGCTTACGTCACTCTAGGGGCATCATCACACTTTGATGTGTGTATATAATCTATAATCTTTGAAAACAGGACTGTCTTTTATTTATCATCTCCATGCCTTTGGCAGAGTTCCTGGCATGTAGAAAATTATATCGAAGCTAACTGAAAAGGGAAGAAATCTCAGGTATTATCTCATCAAAAGCTCTCTTTTTCACATGAGAAAACAGGCCCTGTATCACAAGGCTGACCACCAGCAGAGCAGCTGCAAAGTTACACCCATCTTCTCTGGAAGTCTCCCTCCACAAAGTCCAACCCTCATCCCAGCAGACCACAGAGAAACACACAAAGTCATGCGCGCGTAAACCAGCAGTTGTGTGTGACCGATCACCATTAGTTTAGAGGTAGCAGTGGTGGGAATCTTTTCCTTCCGTGATACATCCCTCCCCATTCCAGACACCACATGGCAGTCCTAGTCTCTTGACAGCACTGCCAGGAGACAATATTATGCGGCCACCATGATGCACGCAATGGACCAGTGGGCTGCAAAATTGAACTCCTCGTTTTAGAAACCATTTGTGTTAAGGAAGGGAAGAAATAAGCTAACACCATGGCCAGTTTTAAAAAAATGCACCCAGACAGAGAATTGATTTGACTCTTCTAGGCCAACAGAGAAAACGAGCTTGGGAATTGCAGTCGTCAGGGGGTGAGTCATGCCTGGAGGTGGAAGCAGAGAAGGAGAATGTTCTAGAAGGCGGTGTTATGAGAGGTGACATGCAATCACCATCAGTGGGTGGGCAATGAGAGTGTTTCTCTGAGAGAATAAGAGAAAGCATTCTGGATCAGTTTTGGGGTCTCAAGGGCACAGACATGGTTGACCATTCAGATTAGGCTACAACAAAATTGCTTCGTAACTAATAACCAAGCACAACCCCTTCCTGTTTTGTGTCTTTATTTTCCCTTGTTCTCCACACCAGAAGCCAGACCCTCGTCTCTCCCAGACCTCATAACCTACCCAAAGGAAGGAGCTGCACATGCCTTGCCTCTTCCTGAGCAAAAGTATATGTGTGATATGTCCTCTCTGGTTAAACATTGTTGTCGCTTTCTCTGTGCTCAGCACCCACCTGGGAATTGAATGATGACTAAGACAATTTCTGTCCTTTCTGAAACATGTCACCTCAGCACAATCCTGCCAGTTCTAACAGAAGAGCTTAAGGGTCAATTGCAGGCAGGATATTTTGGTAAAGTCCTTCAAACTATTCCCCAAAGGGACAAGCTATGGAGAATAGAAAAAAGAACCTGTCTTCGAAGCCCAAGGGCATGGAAGTAAGCATCAGTTTTCCAGTTCAGAGATCCCAGACCGTTCACTTATGCTGCAATATCTTCATTGATAAATAGGGAGAATAACAGCAACTTTGGAATTGATGGAGTGGAGGAAGGGAGCTGGTGTGTAGCTGAGGACAGTGCCTGCCCAGTCTAGTTGCCAAACCAGCAGGAAATAGCTACACTGTTGCTATGTGAAGGATGATGTGGTGGGAGAGAAGGTGCTCAAACATCCAGTCCCTCGAGATGTCAGAATGAGGACAGGGATGCAGAGGAAAGGGATAAGGACACAGTCATCCCTGACATACTAGGACCTGGCAAGGGCCAGGCACACAGCGGGATCTTATCCTCTTTTGTTTGTTCAAAGTAAACTTGAATTTTAGGGACAAGATAAATTCTCTCCATTCTTCTCTTTGGAAGAATAACAGGCCCACAATTCATCACCTCCCCACCACAGCCGACTTCTCAGCATGGATAGGATCCATGTGGACTCCTCTGTTGGGTAAAATCAAATTAATACAGGAAAGCATGGACTTGAGAATCAGATCATCCTATTGTGAAGTCTCAGTTTTAGCACTTACTGGGCCTGTCTATATAACTTCTCTGCACCTTGGTTTTCTCATTTACAAAATGGAAATAAATACAATGCCACTCCCATGGGTTCCCTGCCAGGATTAAGTAATTCATTATATGTAAAATACTTGGTACAGTGTCAGCACATAGCAATCCTCAACAGAGGTTGCACATTGCTGTCACTGCTGCTGTTTATGACATTCTCTTTTGGAGGTGAAATGAATATTTCCACTCTGGTTGTGAGAATCCAGCTATATGTAAGGTTGCTTATCTAGTATCTGGTACCTAGGATGAGCTGAGTAAATGCTAGATATCCTCCTTCAAACAGGTACTATAGAAGCCCCATATTTTTGTTTGAACTTGGTAGAAAATGTCAGGTCCGTCATGGGTTCTCAGAAAAGACTGTCAGTCCAGGGACCAGTTCATGTCTAAGAGAAGGACATTGCAATAAGCTTGGAATGTAATTTAATCCATCCAGGAATCTGTGGCCACATGGCTTTCTGCCTTCGCAGGTCCTACAGGAAATAAAGTCCCTTCTCATCACCCACCCTCTGTCCTCAAACACTCCCTACACCTCCGATCCACTCACCCTGCACCATACAATGAACTGAATCTGCATAATCATTTGAAAAATAGGATGGAATTTTTTGCTGTTCATTTGTGGGTTAGTCGGTTGATTAGTTAGTTGGTTTGGGGTATGAAGCATCACTGGTCAGGCCTTAGATACAAAATGCATCACTTCACATCTCTGTTCACGTCAGCCTTAGCTATCATGTACCAAAGAGCTTCTTCTCCTAAATAATTACCATCACTTATTTTCTAGCACTTGTTTTGTTCCAATGTACTGTATCTATGATATCACTAAATTCTCACAAGAAGCTAATAAGTAGACATTATAACATTTTCTTAGAGAGATGAAGACTAAAGCATAGAGAGGTTCAGTCAGTTCAGTCGCTCAGTTGTGTCCGACTCTTTGTGACCCCATGAATCGCAGCACGCCAGGCCTCCCTGTCCATCACCATCTCCCAGAGTTCACTCAGATTCACGTCCATTGAGTAGGTGATACCATCCAGCCATCTCATCCTCTGTCGTCCCCTTCTCCTCCTGCCCCCAATCCCTCCAAGCATCAGAGTCTTTTCCAATGAGTCAACTCTTTGCATGAGGTGGCCAAAGTACTGGAGTTTCAGCTTCAGCATCATTCCTTCCAAAGAAATTGCAGGGCTGATCTCCTTCAGAATGGACTGGTTGGATCTCCTTGCAGTCCAAGGGACTCTCAAGGGTCTTCTCCAACGCCACAGTTCAAAAGCATCAATTCTTCGGTGCTCAGCTTTCTTCACAGTCCAACTCTCACATCCATACATGATCTCTGGAAAAACCATAGCCTTGACTAGACGGACCTTTGTTGGCAAAGTAATGTCTCTGCTTTTCAATATGCTATCTAGGTTAGTGATAACATAGAGACCATAGAGAGGTTAAACAACTTCAAAGGTCACACAACTCCCAAGTAAGTGGAAGACCCACAGTTGAGTCTAGAAAGTTGGATTCCAGGGATCTCTCACCCTCCAGACTCTTGGCCTTTTCCATGAAGAAACTGGGGCTTTGTTCTACCTGGGTCCACATCCCAGGTCACACACCTGTACAGTGGTAGTCCTGAGATACAAGCACAGGGCTACCCACTCCAACCCCACAACTTCACAGTCAGCTCTAACTTGTCCTTGAGACTCTGTGTCTGATGGTCCAGTCCAGTTACAAGACATACAATGGACAAGCTCATGTGGACACATGAACATGTGGCCCTTCTACTCTTGGTCCCTGGTCTAGAGCATAGCTTTGAGTTTCTATTCAGGTCAGGAAGGGATGTCCCAAGGGATTATGCCCTGTCTGCTATCACAGCTCTCATTCCTTGGGCCTAAGGCCAGTGAGAAGATTCTAGTTATTGCTTATGATGTGTATTCAGATCACGCATTCAGAAATGGGAAATTACCACAAGGTAAGCCCATGAGCCTGATCTGTGGACCATACCCTTTTGGGCTCCACAGGAATTAACAGTCATAAAAAGCCAACACAGAGTAATGCATTAGAGGTCTGGGCATTTCCCTCATCCAATGACATGAGCACAGTCATCTTAATCAACAGATTCAGGACACTTTGGGGACAGCTTAGAGGAAGATTTACAGGATGAACTTGTAGCAGTGCAGCAAAGTCCTTCTTCAAGGGTGACCCCCCGCCACCTTTAAACCAAGGGCTCTGCACTATTCCCAATAGCCAAGGCATGAAAGCAATCTAAATGTCCAGCAACAAATGAATGGAAAGAGAATATATGGTATGCTGCTGCTACTGCTGCTAAGTCGCTTCAGTCATGTCCGACTCTGTGCAACCCCATAGATGGCAGCCCACCAGGCTCCCCTGTCCCTGGGATTCTCCAGGCAAGAACACTGGAGTGGGTTGCCATTTTCTTCTCATATATATATGTGTGTGTGTGTGTGTGTATATAAATATATATATACACACACAATGGAATATATATATGTGTGTGTGTGTATACACACACACACAATGGAATATTACTCAACCATTAAAAAAGAATGAAATAATGTCATCTGCAGCACCATGGATGCAACTAGAGATCATCATACTAAGTGAAATAAGTCAGACAGAGAAAGACAAAGATCATATGGTATTACTTATATGTGGAATCTAAAATATGACACAAATGAACCTGTGTATGAAACAGAAACAGATTCATAGACATAGAGAACAGACTAATGGCTGTCAGTGGAGAGGAAGTATGGGGGAAGGATGGAGTGGGAGTTTGGGATTAGCAGAGGTAAACTATTACACATAGAATGGATACACAAGGTTCTATTGTATAGCACAGGGAACTATAGTCAAATACCCTGTGATAAAACATAATGGAAAAGAATATTTTAAAAGAATGTGTGTATGTGTGCGTGTGTGTGTGTTTGTGTGTGTGTATACTTCCCTGCTGGCTCAGCAGTAAAGAATATGCCCACAATGCATGAGCTGCCTGAGCTGCAGGTTCGATCCCTGCATCAGGAAGATCCCCTGAAGGAGAGCATGGCCACCCTCTCCAATATTCTTGCCTGGAGATAGATGAGCCTGGTGGGCTACAGTCCATGGGGTTGCAAAGAGTAGGACATGACTGAAAAGACTTAGAACACACATAGGTCTCTAGTGACATAAATTAGCCAGCTTTTGCAATGACTTTGGAATATAAACTATCTCCTCTTTGAACAGATTTTATGTCTGTCCCATGCAGCATGCTGAGATCGGACCATGGTTGCAGGTCTGTGTTAGTTTTCTATAGCTGCCATAACAAGTTACCACAAACTCAGTGTCTCAAAACAGCAAAGATCTATTACCTTACAGCTCAGTAGGTCAGAAATCTGACACAGGTCTCACTGGGCTACAATGAAGGTGTCTGTATGGCTGCATTTCTTACTGGAGTCTATAGAAAGAGAATCACTTCCTTATAATCCCAGCTTCTAGAGGCTGCTTGCAGTCCTTGGCTCTCAGCTGCATCTTGTTTCTTCACAGCCAGCAACATTAATCTATCTGACCCATCTTCATAATCATATCTATTCCTGACTTTCTTCTGCCTTTTTCTCCCATTATTAAGGATCCCTATGTTTACATTAGGATAATCTCACCCAGAAAATCTAGGATCATCTCCCCATCTCAAAGTCCTTACCTGAATCACATTTGCAAAGTTTCTTTTGCCACGTAAAGGTACATATTCAAAAATCATGAAGATTAAGATGTGGACATCCTTGGGAACCACCATTCTTCCTGCCACAGCCAGTGGACACTGTTTGGGATGTGAGGGGAACAGGATTCCCCTTAGATGGTGACTAAGCCAGGAGAGGTCATTTCAAGTCTTCATACACAGGGAAGCCAATCCTGTCAAGACAGTAAGCAGGGTTCAAGGATTTGTGAGTTCAAGATTCTCAGCTTTGTCTGGGCTCTCAAGCAAGACTGACCTGCAAACATGAGAAATAAGATTTTTTTCTTTCCATTTTATTAAGACATAGCTGACATACAGCACTATGAGTTTAAGGTGTTATGGCATGATGGTTTGACTTACGTATATTGTGAAGTGATTACCACAAGATACCAAAAACAAGATTTTTTTTCTTTTGATGAGACCTCTAAGGATATGCAGATGACACCACCCCTATGGCAGAAAGTGAAGAAGAACTAAAGAGCCCCTTGATGAAAGAGAAAGAGGAGAGTGAAAAAGTTAGCTTAAAGCTCAACATTCAGGAAACTAAGATCATGGCATCTGGTCCCATCACTTCATGGGAAATAGATGGGGAAACAGTGGAAACAGTGGCTGACTTTATTTTGGTGGGCTCCAAATTCACTGCAGATGGTGATTGCAGCCATGAAACCAAAAGATGCTTACTCCTTGGAAGAAAAGTTATGACCAACCTAGACAGCATATTCAAAAGCAGAGACATTACTTTGCCAACAAAGGTCCATCTAGTCAAGGTTATGGTTTTTTCCAGTAGTCACGTATGGATGTGAGAGTTGGACTATAAAGAAAGCTGAGCCCTGAAGAATTGATGCTTTTGAACTGTGGTGTTGGAGATGACTCTTGAGAGTCCCTTGGACTGCAAGGAGATCCAACCAATCCACTCTAAAGGAGATCAGTCCTGGGTGTTCATTGGAAGGAATGATGTTGAAGCTGAAACTCCAATATTTTGGCCACCTGATGCAAAGAGCTGGCTCATTTGAAAAGACCCTGATGTTGGGAAAGATTGAAGGCAGGAGGAGAAGGGGATGAGAGAGGATGAGATGGTTAGATGGCATCACCGACTCAATGGACATGAGTTTGGGTAAACTCCGGGAGTTGGTGATGGACAGGGAGGCCTGGCGTGCTGTGGTTCATGGGGTCACAAAGAGCTGGACATGACTGAGTGACTGAACTGAACTGAACTAAGGATCTACTCTTCAGTTCAGTTCAGTTCAGTTGCTCAGTCGTGTCCTACTCTACTCTTAGCAACTTTCAAATATACCTTGTAGCAGTATTAACTATAGTTATCAAGCTGTATGTTACATTCCCAGGACTTATCTTTTCTTTATTTTTTTTAATTGGGATACAGTTGATTTACAGTGTTGAGTTAGTTTTAGGTGTACAACAAAGTGATTCAGTTAGACATGTACATACATTCTTTTTCATATTCTTTTCCAGTATTGTTTATCATAGGATATTGAATATAGTTCCCAACAGTTCCAATGGGGTCCTTGTTGTTTATCCATTCTTTTTTTTTAAATTATTTAAGTTTGTTTATTTTTAACTGGAGGATAATTGCTTTATAATATTGTATTGGTTTCTGCCATATTCTAAATGTAATAGTTTGTACCTGCTAACCCCAAACTCCTGGTCCATCCCTCCTCTAACCACCCTGACAAGTTGGTTCTCTATTCCAGGACTTATTTATCTTACAACTAGCAGTTGTACCTTTTGATCATCTTCATCAAATCCTCTATCTCCCCTATTTCTGGTAACCACAAATCTAATCTTTTTTTCCTATGAGTCGGGAGGGTTTTGGGGGGTTTTGATTTTTGGTTTTGTTTAGATTGCACATAGAAGTGAGATCATACAATATTTGTCTCTCTCTATCTGACTTATTTCACTTCACATAATGCCCTTAAGGCCCACTCACATTGTCATAAATGCCAGGATTTTCTTCTTTTTTAGGGCTGAGTATAAATATATTTGGATTTCCCTGGTGGCTCAGTGGTAAAGAATCTGCTTGCAATGCAGGAGAAACAAATTTGATCCCTGGATCCATAAGATACCCTGGAAAAGGAAATAGCAACCTACTCCAGTATTCTTACCTGGGAAATCCTATGGACAGAGGAGCATGGCAGGACACAGTCCATAGGGTTGAAAGAGTCAGACACAACTGAGCTACTAAATAGCAACAAATAAATACATTTGACTGCATATATATGATTATGTATAATCTCACAACTTCTTTATCCATTCATCCACCTATGGACACTTAAGTTGTTCCTATGTGTTGGTTCCTGTCTGTAATTCTGCAATAAATATGGGAATCAGACCAGATCACCTAACCTGCCTCTTGAGAAATCTGTATGCAGGTCAGGAAGCAACAGTTAGAACTGGACATGGAACAACAGACTGGTTCCAAATAGGAAAAGGAATACGTCAAGGCTGTATATTGTCACCCTGCTTATTTAACTTATATGCAGAGTACATCATGAGAAACACTGAGCTGGAAGAAGCACAAGCTGGAATCAAGATTGCCAGGAGAAATATCAATCACCTCAGATATGCAGATGACACCACCCTTATGGCAGAAAGTGAAGACGAGCTAAAAAGCCTCTTGATGAAAGTGAAAGAGGAGAGCAAAGAAGTTGGCTTAAAGCTCAACATTCAGAAAACAAAGATCATGGTATCCGGTCCCATCACTTCACGGGAAATAGATGGGGAAACAGTGGAAACAGTGTCAGACTTTACTTTCTTTGGGCTCCAAAATCACTGCAGATGGTGACTGCAGCCATGAGATTAAAAGACGCTTACTCCTTGGAAGAAAAGTTATGATCAACCTAGATAGTATATTCAAAAGCAGAGACATTACTTTGCCGACTAAGGTCCATCTAGTCAAGGCTATGGTTTTTCCTGTGGTCATGTATGGATGTGAGAGTTGGACTGTGAAGAACGCTGAGTGCCGAAGAACTGATGCTTTTGTTTTTTTTGTTTTTTTAAATGTTTATTTATTTATTTTTTTTTTTTATTTTACTTTACAACTGATGCTTTTGAAGTGTGGTGTTGGAGAAGACTCTTGAGAGTCCCTTGGACTGCAAGGAGATCCAACCAGTCCATTCTGAATGAGACCAACCCTGGGATTTATTTGGAGGGAATGATGCTAAAGCTGAAGCTCCGGGACTTTGGCCACCTCATGCAAAGAGTTGACTCATTGGAAAAGACTCTGATGCTGGGAGGGATTGGGGGCAGGAGGAGAAGGGGACGATGGAGGATGAGATGGCTGGATCGCATCACGGACTTGATGGACGTGAGTCTGAGTGAACTCCAGGAGATGGTGATGGACAGAGAGGCCTGGTGTGCTGCGATTCATGGGGTTGCAAAGAGTCAGACACGACTGAGTAACTGAACTGAACTGAATATCTCTTGAGCATGGTAACTTCACCTCCTAAGATATCATTATAAGTCTGTCATAGTTGCTCTCCAGCTTTCTGATCCTGACTTGAGCAGAGTTCAGACCCCTGAGCTGTCATTCTCTTTCTTTAAGTGCCTCTCTGCCCTCAGAAGCAGCCATGTCACCCACAGTTCTTGCCTGGCATCGTTGTTCCCACCAAGGTGGCCACCTGCAGCAGCCATGCGATTCAGACACTCGGTTTATAAAATGACGTGAGAATCACTTGACAGTTGAGAGACTCTCCTTGCCACTGCATCCCAGGTCATTCCAGTATCCGATTGCTGGTGGCTAGAAGCTCAGTATTGTACTTAAGCTGAAGGATACCACCAAATCAATTCCTAAGTCTCCTCACTGAGGATCTGTTTCCTGAAATAAAGAACTCTTGACATCTTACATCATCCCGTATGAGTCCAGTTTTAGCCAGAAAAACAGAAATCACACTATATAGTTCAACAAAGGGGAGTTCATATAAATAACTGCTTCCATGTCTTGGCTATTGTAAATAGTGCTGCTATGAACATGTATGCTTGTATCTTTTTGAATTAACATTTATCTGGATATATACCCAGGAGTTGAATTGTTGGATCATATGGTAGCTCTATTTTTAGTTTTTTAAAGAACTTTCTTAACTGTTCCCCATATGAAGTAGGTGAATCAGTTTACATTCCCACTAACAGCCAAGATGTTGAAGCAACATAAATGTCCTACAACAGAGGAATGGATAAAAAAGTGAAAGTGAAAGTCACTCAGTTGTCTTCAACTATTTGCAATGCTATGGACTATACAGTCCATGGAATTCTCTAGGCTAGAATACTGGAGTGGGTAACCTTTCCCTTCTCCGGGGGATCTCCCCAACTCAGAGATCGAACCCAGGTCTTCTGCACTACAGGCAGATTCTTTACCAGCTGAGTCACAAGGGAAGCCCAAGAATACTGGAGTGGGTAGCCTATCCCTTCTCCAGGGGATCTTCCCAACCCAGAAACTGAACGAGGTCTCCTGCACCGCAGGCAAATTCTTTACCAGCTGAGCTACCAAGGAAGCCCAAACATGTGATACATATATACAATGGAATATTACTCAGCCATAAAAAGGAATGACATCATGCCATTTGACATGGATGGACCTAGAGATTATCATACTAAGTGAAGTAAGTCAGACAAAGACCAATACCATATGATATGACTTATATGTGGAGTCTTAAAAAATAATACAAATGAACGTATACACCTATGGAGGATTCATGTTGATGTATGGCAAAACCAATACAATATTGTAAAATAAAATAATAATAATAATAAAATAAAATACACACACACAAAAAAAAAACAGAAACAGACTCACAGACATAGCCATAGTTACCAAAGGGCAGAGGGGGAAGAGAAAAAAATAGGAGGTTGGGATTAATGTATACACACAACCATATATAAACTGATAAACAACAAGGACCTGCTGTATAGCACAAGGAACTATATTCAATATTTTGTAATAACCTATAAGGGAACAGAATCTGAAAAAATAGATTTATATAGATATAGATAGGCAGATATATATATGATATATATATATGCATATATATGCATAACTGAATCACTTTGTTGTATGCCCGAAATTAACAGGTGAGTCTTCTTTTTTTAATATTCTTTCCCATTGTGGATTATCACAGGATATTGAATATAGTTCCCTGTACTATACAATATTATCTTGCTGTGTATTCTCTATACATTAGTTTGCATTTGCTAATTCCAAATACCTAATCCATCTTCCCCCCAACCCCCTCCTGCTAGGTAACCACAAGCCTGTTCTCTGTGAGTCTGTTTCATAAATAAGTTCATTTCTGCCATATTTTAGATTTCACATATGGCATTTGTCTTTCTCTATCTGATTTACCTCACTTAGTATGATAATCTCCAGGTACATCCATGTTGCTTCAAATGGTATTATTTCATTCTTTTTCATGGTTAAGTACAATTCCATTGTGTGTGTGTGTGCACGTGCACACACACATACACACGCACTCAGTCATGTCCGACTCTGCAGCCCTATGGACTGTATGTAGCCCACCGGCTTCCTCTGTTCATGAAATTTTCCAGGCAAGACTACTGGAGCAGGTTGCCATTTCCTCCTCCAGGGGATCTTCTCAACCCAGGGATGGACCCCACATCTCTGTGTCTCCTGCATTGGGAGGTGGATTCTTTATTACTAGTGCCACCTGGGAATATGTACTTTTTTTTCCATTCATCTGTCAATGGACATCGAAGTTGCTTCCATGTTTTGGCTATTGTGAATACTGCCACTATGAACACAGGGTAAAGAGGTAGGTCTTCTTATTTGCATTTTTAAGTCATGAAATGGAGGGTCAAAGAAGTTAAGTAAATTTTCAAACGTTACCCAGCTGACAAGCAGGACTGAATTCCAAAGCTCTTACCTCTCTAAAGGTAGAGTTCTTACTCTCTCTGCACGTCACGTGGACCTCCACCCACCTGGAACTGTCTGATCACCTGCAGGAAGACATCAGACCCAGAAGGAGAGAAGTAAGCACTAGCCAATTAAATGGCAGTTGGGCCTCCACATGCTGATCAAGCACCTGAGTCCCCTGGGACCAAAGGCGAGCCGATGCAGGCCAACCACCTGTCCACCTCCGTCTCCAACCAGTCGGCTGCTCTCCCGGCCTCCACCAGGCACAAGACTCCAAAGCCCTTCAGTGTGTCAGCAAGCCACCGCCCAGGCCCTGGTTCCCGGACAGCTTCTCATAGGAGGCATGAGATGACAACATCAGAAGAAAATCCCAAACCACTGTGTCCTGAACAGATTCCTCAGATTCTTTGTAAAATGCTTGGGAAGGATTTTCCACATTTTCACATTTCAGAGGATGGGCTTAGTGTTCCCAGAAGAGAGGTGAGTGGTGCCCCACCCTTGAGGAAGATGCTCATACCCTCCTATGAAGTCAGTATAAAACTGGGTCCACCACACAAAGACCAGCAATGCTGTGGAGACAGAATGTCTGGAAAACAGCTGCCTGGCTAACAGATGCCCAAAGCATCAGCAGAGATATTATTCTTACAAGCGGCAACAGGGCTCCCAACAGGCCTAGAAACAACAAAATTAATGGATTGGAAAGCAAGAATCTAATGTACGAGCTCTCAGAATTCCCCAGACTGGCTGACTCACTGCTCACACCGGGGAATCGTAGCACTGGGGGCTGAGGTTTCCGGGACCCCCTGGGGAAGGGAGGGTGGCAGAGAACAGCAGGGAAGATGGACAGGAGTTCAGCCAGTACCAGCACCTTCCCTGAAACAAAATATCATTTTCACACAAAGCTTCTTTGAACTTCAGTAAAACAAATAGCATTTACACAAACAGCCTCCAAAAAATAAACTCCATAATGAGAGAGCAAGGAAGCCGACGTCTACCCAGTTCACCCGCTTGACGGTTAAATCATTTTTTATTGAATTCAAGTTTCATGGCCCATTAGAGGCCTGGAGGCAGAATTCTCAGGGATGCTTTTGGACTAATGAGTATTTTGCAAATTGTTTTTCTAACAGATTTGTTGTTCTTCTTTTCTGAGGATCGTAAGAACCTTTGGTTTATGTCATTTGGTCCTGCATTTGAAAAAGAACAGCAAGCATTTTAATTGAACCTATTTTATTTCTATTATTAAGAGATGATGGAGTTTTGTATCTTCCTAATATGTTTTTGACACTGATATGAGTATGCTGTCATCAATCAAAATAACACACCCTCCTACACTTGTCTTTTCACATTTATCAAATATGCTCTGACAAATGTTCCCTCACTTCCTCTGAAAAGACATAGATCTGCTTTCATGGACTCAACAATCCAAAGCAAACAGAATTTCCAGACTGAATCTCTGTTAGGTATTAACTCCTCTCTCCAGATTTCCTGTCTTCTCTCTTTCCCGCTGCCAAATGAGGTAGGAGTGGGGAGGGGACCAGCAGGGAGAGAATAGCCCACTAGCCTCCAGAACCCCTCTTCCTTGCCAGGTAGGGCTGGTGCCCACCCTCCAGAGGTGAACAAGCCTGGCCCTGGTACCTTCCCCTAGAGCTTCCAGAAAAGTCTTTGCTTTTCTGCAGGGGTCAGCAAGCTGATAAGACATGCCTGAAAGAAGCCAGCCTGCGTACTCAGGAAAAGACACTATTGTATCTCTGCTGCTGCTGCTGCTAAGTCATGTCAGTCGTGTCTGACTTTGTGTGACCCCATAGATGGAAGCCCACCAGGCTCCTCTGTCCCTGGGATTCTCCAGGCAAGAACACTGGAGTGGGTCGCCATTTCCTTCTCCAATGCATGAAAGTGAAAAGTGAAAGTGAAGTCGCTCAGTCATGTCCGACTCTTAGCGACCCCATGGACTGTAGCCTACAAGGCTCCTCTGTCCATGGGATTTCCCAGGCAAGAGTACTGGAGTGGGGTGCCATTGCCTTCTAGAGACAGTCAAATTTCATTTCTAGACCACTCAGGCCTAGGAACCAGTGAATTATCTGATTTTCTTATTAGCGTGATTTGGGCTCATCACATTCAGTGAAGGAGCCCATGGTATCTGTAGCTGGGAATCAATCCAGTGGTTAAGTACTGATGGATTTCTTTCCAGGGGTCAAGCACTGTGCTCAGCTCTGGGAACCCAGCAAGGGTCCAAGCAGATATGCTGGACTCTTAACCAAGCTACTTCTCAGATGTTCACCTAGCTGGAAGAAGCATTTATAGCAGAGTGAAGATGGAGGAAAGCAGTGGGCAGACACCAGGTCAGAAACAGGGTGGTCTGGAACACAGCCATGTGTGGCTAGGGGCACAGGCTGGCGGATTCAGATCCTGGGTGAAGTCCCATCAAAATGGCTTGCTGGGGACTTTAATGTGGCATGGGGAATGAGAGCAGGCAAGGAGGGGATTTGGGTTTCCTATTGGGAGCAGGTTGATGGTAGGGCATTTTCCATGAAAAATCATGGTATGAAAAAAGGTCTATACATAGAAAACAAACTTAGGTTACCAAAGAGGAAAGAAGGGAAAAGGGAGGGAAAAGTTAGGAGGTTGGGATTAACTTATACAGACCACTATGTATAAAACAGAGAAACAACAAGGACTATTTAGCACAGGAAACTATACTCAATATTCTATAATAAACTATAATGCAATGGTTCCCAACCTATTGGGCACCAAGGACTGGGGTAGGGGGCAGATAGTTTCAGGACAATTCAAGCACATAACATTTATTGTACAGTTTATCTCTACTATTATTACATTGTGATATATAATGAAATAATTATACAACTCTCCATAATGCAAAATCAGATCAGGCATTAGATTCTCATAACAATCGTGCAACCTAGATCCCTCGCATGCACAGTTCACAGCAGAGTTCATGCTCCTATAAAAATCTAATGCCACCACTGATCTGACAGGAAGTAGAGCTCAGGCAACTAATGTGAGCAATGCGGGAGCAGTTGTAAACACAGATGAAGCTTCTCTTGCTCACCTGATGGTCACCTCCTACTGTGCAGCCTGGTTCCTAACAGACCATGAACTTGTTGGGGACCTCTGCTATAATGCAAAGGAATCAGGAAAAGAGTAGACACACATACACACACACACACACACACACACACATATATATATATATATATATGTATGTATGTATGTATATATAATGGAGTCACCGTGCTGTACACCTGAAATCAACTATACTGAAAGACAGGAAGAAAAGAAATAAGGAAGAAAGGTCTATGGGGACAACATAGATTTGAATTAGATAATACTGAATTTAATGGAAAGTTCCAATAAAAATGTCCAGTATGTAATTGGACATCCCTGGTGTCTCAGATGGTAAAGAATCTGCCTGCAATGCAGGAGATCTGGGTTCAGTCCCTGAGTGGGGAAGATCCCCTGAAGAACGAAATGGCTACCCATCACCTCCCTGGGTAGCCTGAGTCTCCTGACAACCTTACAGTTCTGGGCTAGTTCCCAGGCTCTAAGCCCATCCAGTTCTTTCTGCTCTCAGCAGTACCCACCCCCTCCTCTCTACCACCGCCCCCACTCTCGAGTATTCCCCTATATTATATCTGTGGCCAGTTTTCAGCAAAATCCCCTATATTCTCAAACTTTCTGAATGTGTCCTTTCTATTCCTACAATGCTTCAGCACCAGTAGGATTTTGAATTCATTGACCCGATGCATCCACTCACTGTCCCTGGACCACCTTCTGCCTTTTTATAATCCCTCTCATGCCACATCCTCAAACTCCTCATCCATGTTCTCCCCTCCTTGCTTCTTGCCCAGCAAAACCTGACTCTCAGTAAATCCTCCATTGCCATCTCTGTCCCCGTATCCCAGCAGCTGGCTGAATATAGCTGGACAAAACACACCCACTGGTCTCATTTGAAGTTTATGATGGCTGCTGCCCTGCTCCACCCCTGGTCCATTTGTCCTCCACCAATTTAGGGAACCACTGAACACCCCAGCTCTCAGCTCCAGCTTGCAGCCCCTCCTTCTCTGCTCACTAGATACCTAGTGAGAACCTACTGTATAGCTCAGAGAATCCTAGTTGGTGCTCTGTGGTAACCTAAATGGGAAGGAAATCCAAAAAAGAGGGGATATATGTAAACATATAACTGATTCACTTTGCTGCACAGCAGAAACTAACACAACACTGTGAAGCAACTATACTCGAAAAAGAATTAATTTTAAAAAACCATCTACTTTTGAATTCACTGCTGATTTCAACCACAGAGACTTAAAGAGGTTGCACTTAAGTCCTCTCCTGGATCTGTGATCTCTTAGCTTGGTTACCAGAAATAACCGTCCTTTTCCCCTGCACACCCTTCCACTGGTGTCCATTGATCAACACTGATTCAGGTGTTCTAGGGAGACAGGCTGGGGTGGGGGTGGTCTCACCTCTGTCCCCTCCTCTCCATGCCCACATTCGATTGGTTCTGCCTGGAGGATGCAGCACGCCCTGCTCCTCTCAGAGCCAACCCAGCCCCCAGCTTCTCCCTGGAAGATGGCGGGTCTGTGTGAGTCAGCCAGGTGATCCCTCAGGACTGTTCTCACTCTCCCTCTCTTACTAGAACAGCAGAGAAACCCAGAGTCCTTGCTTCCGCCTATATTTCAGCACACAGCTTGTTCTCTTCTAAGGCTAAGTTGCTCCCGCTATGAAAATGATTAGTTAATTGGGTGTAGGCAGTGCGAAGCATAAGGGGCCGTGAGCATGGACAGCTGAAAGTGGTTTTCTCAAATTATCCCCATTAACGTGGAGAATAAATTCCCAAGACGCTCTGCCTTCGGTGCCTCCAATTGTCTGAGAAATTAGAAGCAGCATTAAGTGCTTGTGCACACTCTCCTGCTGCTCCAGAGCCTCACCACCCACGAGAATTTCCTTCATCCGGAGGCTTACTCCAGGAGGCTTCGGGGCACAGGCAGCAGGAACTTAATTAGTCACCTTCAAATCCTGAGCGGCCACACCTCTCAAGTATCCATCAGAGCAATGAGGGCAGAGAAGGGACCCAATGGGCTGATGAGGGACTAGCACCAGGTCTCCAGAGCACCCCAGGTGGGCACTGTGCTTCTTGTGGGAAGCCGGGCCCTCGCAGATCAACTCCATTTCAACTCGCAGTCACTCAAAAGGCATGCAAGATTAGCCAACAATGGTGGCTGTCTCTTAATCAGCCTTTGTGGCAAGTTAACATGAACTGTTGGTGAGCCCGCTAGAAGAAAATTATACTTATTTTTACTTGAAGGCAAAACAGCTCTTTTCATCCTTTTGTGGGAGAAAAGGAAATGAGAAATATTTGAATTAGAATGCGTAAGGGGTGAAGGTAGGGGGTCCATGTTTTTCATCTGGTTTAAATGTAATCCTTTATTAGATCTCATCTAATTATAAATAATTATTTCAGTTATTATTGAGAAATGGCCGGCAACTGCTAAATTACCATGCTTCAGTCACTCCACTGAGGATTTATTTGCACCAGCAACCCTCAAGCTAATTTTGCAGGTGTAGCAGGAAGGCCTACACCCAGACTGACAGGATTTCAGTATCACTCCCAGTGCCCAGAAGTTGAAGGGATGCTGGTGAGGACAGTCTAGCTGATAATGAGAAGAGTCTTCACTGTAAATATCAAGCAGAGACCTAACCCCCTTGGTTTTCAAAAGTAAATCATGCCTTTGCATTCTAAGGCAGGGATGTTTAGACACTGCATTATTCCATGTATGTTTAGAAGAAAACAAATGGCCTTTGCTATACCCCCACAAGTATCTTTTCCCAGATCTTTACTGGCTTCTGTCTATAAGGCTGGGAAGGAGAGACTTGCTGCAACCCTGAGCAGAATCGTAAAGTGACAAGGAAAGATGCTGTTACTTCCTGGGAGGTTTCTGGTTGAAAACACAGAGGGTCTGAAAGGGCAGCAAAACGGAAAGAGGTTTCTACAGGGTCAGGGAAACCTGGGTTCAAGATTGATCCCACCTTCAGAGCTAAGAGACCAGAGCAAGGTATTCAACTTCTTTGAGCCTCAGCATCCTCACAGGTAAAATAGGTGAATAATACCTACTTCACTTACCTATTTTCAGGTTACTATAAGCATAGAGCCTTTTTGTAGATGAAGCAACAAAAGTCCAGAGAGATAAATAAGTTGCCAGTTCACACACAGCACAATAGTGGTCAAGTCAGTGTCAGAGGCTACGCTCCATCACACCTGCTTCCTGGGCAACTCAAATTTCATGGTTCAGCCACATTCACCCATGGAAAGGATGTGAATTACTTCATTAATAGTTTCTTACATGAATTACACATGGAAATGATAACATTTTCGATGTATTTGTTTAAGTAAAACAATATGAATAAATTTCATTTCACCTGTTTGTTTTTCCTTTTTTTTTTTAATGTGACTACTAGAAAATTTTAAATTATTTGCATGGTTTGAGTTATATTTCTATTGGATGCTGTAGATCTAACCGGTAATTAAATATCCTTGGTTGTCTCAAAAATGCCTTATTTACAGTTAAGCAGTTTAAGCAGATGTGTATAGTTTAGAAAAACTCAAGAGATTTTCATGTACACCTCTGGTTAAGAACTATTGTTCTGAGCTTTTGATTCAAGAAAGATAACGCTAGATGGTATTTGTAGATGATGCTGTTTTGCAACCAGCTGGCACCAGGCCCACTTATCCTGGGTCCCTTACAGGAAAACCGTGATATTAGAGAAGCCCCTAGAGACATGTACCTGTTGTCTTGCCTAAAAATTCCCAACAGTCTTTACTAGTAATATTATTAGAAGCACTTTCTTAAAGATATTCTATTCAACAAATATTTATCCACATACACTGGCCACTATTCTGGGCCCTAGCTATTCAAGAATGAACAAGTTAGTGAGACCCTTGCCTTCCTGGAGTTTACATTCTAGTAGATGGAAACCACTGGAATGTGTTTGGCTGCTGGAAACAGAAAACCCCTTATTCAAATGGGCTTAAATAGTCACCAAGTGCTTCTCCATAGACCGAGAAGTTCAGAAGTCCCTGGATTCCAGCTGTAGTTACCAGGGGTCCAGCTCTGCTTATCTGAGGGTCTCTTGATCCTGCCCAACTCCAACTGAAAATCTAATTCTTTTTTTTAGTTAATTTTTATTGAAATGTAGTTACTTTACAGTGCTGTGTCAGTCCCTGCTGGACAGTAGAGTGAGCCAGCTATACGTATGCGTTTATCCCCTGCTTTTCCATTTCCTTTCCATTTAGGCCACCGCAGAGCATTGAGTAGAGTTCCCCGTGCCATACAGTAGGTTATCTCATTAATTCCCTGTTTTACAAAAGCCTCATTCTGAGGTTGCTTACCAAGACGTCATTTCCACCTCCTCATCACCAGCTCTCAGCTGAGCCTCCTGTGATCTTCTCTGAGCCCTTCAGGATCACAGCTCTTCAGTCTCGAGTTCTAAAAGCTTTTATCATCCTTGACTCTCACACCCCTGGTTCCACAGCAGTCAGGGTTAAGATTAAGGTTCCTCATGAGCCCTGCTTCTTTTCTTCCCTTCCTTCTCAGTTCTGTTCTTTCCCTTGCTTCTCTGCCCTTCACATGCTCCCTCTGAATAATTCATTTCCTCCCCCAACTTCAGCTGGGATGACACTTCCCACAGCTGGACCACGAGCCACAGCCTCGACCCTATACTGCAGGTCTCCTTTCTCAGCGACCTGCTGGGCACTTTCCTTATTCCAGCACCATCACCTGTATCCATCTTGCTGTTCATGGACTTCAAAGTCCTTTTGTGATCACCATGCTTTGTGAAATGAAGCCAAGAGAAGATGGTGCCTGTGTTGGGAATGGGGCAGCAGGAATGTTGACAAGAGGGTGAAAATTACATCACACACCATTCAGCAGTTGTCAGCCTCACTAGTGTGTGATTCCAGGTGTTATTACATGTGCCTCACAATGACACATGTAATAATGTGTGAATGACATTATTATTGTGAATAATAATGAATGACAACCCACTCCAGTATTCTTGCCTGGAGAATCCCATGGACAGAGGAGCCTGGCAGACTACAGTCCATGGGGTCGCAAAGAGTCTAAGATGACTGAGTGATTAACACTGCCATGATTGAAATACCCCATATCTTGATGGTCCCCGATTACCAAGAGAACACTCTAGGATTCTTGGATAAAGTTAAACTCTGTCTCTTACTCCTAAAGGGCTTCCCAGGTAGCTCAGTGGTAAAGAATCCGCCTGCCAATGCAGAAGACGGAGACTGAGGTTCCATCTCTGGGTCTGGAAGATCCCTGGAGGAGGAAATGGCAACCTACTCCAGTATTCTTGCCTGGGAAATCCGATGGACAGAAGAGCCTGGAGGGCTACAGTCCATGGGGTCACAAAGAGTCAGACACAACTTAGTGATTAAGCACGTATGCACCTCTCCCTAAAACCAACTCCCCTCTCTTAAAGACCTCATTTCCAATCACCAGAGTTGCTTCTCTTCTAAATTTAACATCTCTTCCTCCCTGTCCATACCAAAGGTCACTTCTAGATTTTCACATCTACATCACTTCATCCTTCCTGGCCACTTCTCGTGTGGTTATTACAATGGCTGGTACCCCAGCTCCAATCACACTATCTCTCTTACTTGTTCCAAAGTCTTATGCTTCCCCTGCCTAATAAAGCTAGAGCTCCCCAGGTGTCACAGGAGCCAACAGGAAAAAATGGATCCTCACAGGGGCAATGTTTGGTTCAGTGGTTCTGTGTACAGGCCAACCAAGAAGTCTGATGAAGACAGACAACCTGGGCAGAGAGGATTTTAGCAGCAGTAATGAAGCTAAAGTAAACTGGAACCATTTCTGTTGTCAAGTTCATTGCATTTATTTTCTCATTCTGCATAAAACCTAAAAATCAGTGTTCTTACCTCACTTTAAACAAGAGAAAATGGAGGCTTGGAGAAGAGAAAAGATTTCCCCAAAATCTCACAGCCTGACTTTAAATTTTAATCCTGCTGTCTGAGCCCAATGGCATGGCCTGAACAGAGCACCAGGTGTGAGTTTATTCACCATCAAAACCTCTGCACCTAAAACAGGTCCTGGCACATTAACATTCGTGGGATGAATAAATATTGGAAAGGACCAGCAATGGGGGCCAGTAATATCCAAAGGGCAATGGATTTTTATACCTAAGAAAACATGAAATGAAGTTGAGCTCAGACTGTACAGGACTTTGAATGTCTCCGTGAGAAATGAGAATTCATTTCTATATACCAAGGAAAGCCACAGCAGCTTTTTAATTAATGAGCCTTCTTTTCAACAGCTGTGCCATGAATCTGTTACCAAGAGTCTTTTTTTTAAAAAAAAAAGACTAACATGAAAGGGAGTCCCTTGCAGTAACCTTATTCCTTTTTAAAATTCTCTATGAATCCTCCTTCTCAAGCAAGACGTGAAATTACTGATTTTGCTCGATCTTCTCTGATTTGAACAGATCTGCCCTTTTGAGAGCCACAAATGTGCAATTGTCATGCTGCCATTAAGTCTTCTAAAATATCGATTTCAAATGTGAATTTCCATCCTCACCCATTACCTTCAAAAGGAGACGTATGTCAGGGGAAAAAATCTTATTTTCCTACCCTTTGCTCTGAGACCAAAGCCACTTATAAATTTAATATTAAGGTTAGGAGCAGCTACTTCAACCTAAACTTTAGGAGGAGGGAAACTGAGGTCCCAAATGATTGTTCAAGCAACTGTGTTCAAGCCCTATTTTCCCCTCACTCTATTTCAGGCCTGCGGGGCTAGGAGCACTGTATTTTATGGAAAGAACTCTGCTGATCCATGTCCAGGTTTCTCCCTGTCTTATCTCTCAGCTCCCTGGAATCTTCCTCCTGCCCTGTTACTCCCTAAACTGCTTTCTTGAAGATCACCTGTGGTCCTTTAAATGCTACAGGTCAAGGTGTTTTCTTGAGCCAATCCTATTTGACCATTTGGATCGACTCACATTTTTACCTTCCTCTTCTGAGATGTTTTCCTCCCCTGGGTTGGGTAACCTTATTGCTTCTGCCCATTCCCCCTCAATCTGGCCATGCCATCGTCATCAGCTGGTCTTCCTCCTCCCGCTTACCCTCCCATAAAGGGCTGGTCCCCAAGTTGCAGCCTGCTCCTCCAGCTCACCCTCCCACAGGGCCGGTCACATGTTGCAGCCTGAGCTCTATTTTCCCCTCACTCTCATTCTTTCTTTTTTGAATATATATATATATATACATACACTCCACAATTGTTTGATTTCTTTATTTTTTATTTATTTTTTGGCCATACCACTCATCATGCAGGACCTTAGTTCCCAGGTCAGGGACTGAACTCACACCCCTGGCAGTGGATCTTAACCACTGGAATCTTAACCACTGGACTGCCAGAGAAGTTCCATTCCCCACCCACCATCACCCAGTCTGTTTCTTAGAGGCACATTCACAGATTATACTTGAAAATGCTCACTTACATTGGAACTATATGTAACTTTGTTCTATATTTTCTAAGAGTCCTGTAAATGTGCTATCATACTTTCATAATGCAAAAAAAGAAAGAAACAGAAAATGCTCAGACTTCTAGGTCCAGTGATGACCTCTTTCTTGAGCTCCAGCCCCTGATTTATAAACCCTTGAGCATCTCCACTGGGATGACCCAAGGTGAAGGATATCCAAGGATAAATCGCTATTTCCCAGGCAGTGGTCTCTCTTGTTCCCAGTTACTCAGAACAGAAATCCTAGACCTTTGTTCCTGCACCACTTCTCATGATAATCTGTCACCAAGTCCTGCCTCAAAATCCCTCTCTCATCCATCCTTGCATTTCCACCCATTAGTCAACGCCCCCCTTACATCCTGGCCACTCCATAGGGAAAGCTGTGTGTGTCTTCCCCAGTCCCACCTCTGCACACACTTGCTCACTAAATATGTCCTGAATGTTGCATTCCAGTCCTGGAAGAGCCAGTGAGGATATCAAAGACAGTAAGACACAGCTTTGTCCTTGTTTTACTAACTAAGGGGGTTTTGGCTGAAACCAAGGTGGACGTTTTTGGTATTTGCCACTCCAGTACTCTCGCCTGGAGAATCCCATGGACGGAAGAGCCTGGTAGGCTGCAGTCCATGGGGTCGCGAAGAGTCAGACATGACTGAGCGACTTCACTTTCACTTTTCACTTTCATGCACTGGAGAAGGAAATGGCAACCCACTCCAGTATTCTTGCCTGGAGAATCCCAGGGATGGGGGACCCTGGTGGGCTGCTGTCTACGGGGTTGCACAGAGCCAGACACAACTGAAGCGACTTAGCAGCAGCAGCACCAGTCCAGAATCCCTTCTTCCAACCATCATGCCTGGGTTTTTCTCTGAGGAAGCCCACTTCTGAGCCCACAAAGTTCCAGCCAAAGGTGGCTATCTTATTGTCCAGGGTACGAGCTCCGCATCTAGCCAGTTAAGAGTGTCCACAATGCTGACTGCATGGTTGGCTCAAGGAAAGACATGTGACTTGGTCCAGACTTTTGCTGAAACAGCTGGAAAAGAAATGCCTTCTCCTGGAAACAGAGCTTGGAGCTGCCAGCAGCTGTGTTCACCACCCAGTGGGGGCAGCTTCCTGAGAGTAAGACCTAACAGGGGAGGTGGGGAGATCCAGCCAAGCAACAGGCCAAAGGGTCACCTTCTTGATGACACAACCTTGGATCCAGTGGCACCTGAAGCCAGACTCGCTTCTTGACTTTGTTTCATGAGCCCTGAGAGAACAACCACCCACCATAATCACAGTCGCTTTTTTAAAATTTTAAGCTGGTTTGATTAGATTTCAGATACTTGCAACTAGAGTCCTTTTTTACAGACATAAAGAAATATTCAGAGTACTGCCTGCTGTGTGCAGAAAGAGAACTACATGTGAGATATGGATTTAGCTCATGGGGAGATGGGTGGATAATAAGGTGGGTAAGCAGAGCTCCATGGGGCGGGGGGAAATATCTGAGTGTAAGAATAAGTTAGAAAGGAGCCAGGAGACTGTGAACACGGAAGGTGGAGGGGCGCTCTGAGGGGCAGCAGCGGGAGATGACCACCAGGGGGCGCATCAGCTAGTCAGGAGCACCAACTTCCTCATGGGGCCAAGGGGGCCCTGAAGGAGTTAATTAAAAAATAATACAAGTGAATATATCCGAGACAGAAACAGACTCCCAGACACAGTCAACAAACTTACAGATACCCAAAGGAGAGGGAGAGGGAAGGGACAAATTAACAGTTTGGCATTATCAGATACTACTGAAATGAGCTAGAATGTACTGTACAGCCCTGGGAATTATACCTAGTATCTTGTAATAACATAGAATAGAATGGAATCTGCAAAATACGGAATCGCTGTGCTGTATACCTGAAATGACATTGTAAATCAACTGAACTTCAATTTTAAAAAATTTAAATAAAACAGAATTTATTAATTAAATTAATCTGTGTGTTGCTATGTTTGCACAATATCCACCTCTTCCATTCAACTCTACATACACTGAATAAGGGCAGGGACACTCTTTTTAATACCACTGTATAAAGAGTGCAGTGGAGTAAGCCCTAAAAGTATTTATCACTGGAGTGAATAAATGTATAAAGGCATGGAGATGGAACCCACAACCTCGACCTCAACACCTCAGGCTTCAGCTGAGCAGCCTACACCCTACGAATACAGTGGCAGCAGTGAGATGTGGAGCTCTTCAGGGGAGACCAAATATGGTGTCCACAACCACACCACCTCCCCAGCCTCTCTCCAGGCCCTAATCTACCTGCATGTCCAAGTCTCACCTAGGTGCTGGTGCCGTGGCTACCAAGGGAGTGTCTCTTCTTTTTGAGGGCATATTAGGAGGAGAGATGCTGACCTCGTGCCTCCTGGTTCAGTTCGTACCCTTCCCTGACTCCCTGTGTGATCTGCAAGGCTTGTGTTTGACATACTTCGTGTTGTTTACTAACCTACTTGCACAGAAGTTTGCACAGGAGTCCCAAGCCATGGAACAAGGCACAGTTTTGAGTGCATTATGGAAAGTGAAACAGAAAGATGAAAGCAGGTAGAGGGTAAGAGACAGGGGTCCCCAGTCAGTAGGTGGAGACCCACCTTTTGCAGAGCTGCCAGGCCATCCATTCAAATGCAAATATGGAGCTTCAGCTTAAAACCCTCCAGGGACTTCCCATGGTCCACAGCAGAAGGTCACAGCTGCTGCCTTGGAACACCCCAATACGTTGCATCACCCATACAGTGTGCCTCCAGAGATTCATTATTAATAGAAATGAAAATTCAGAAATGAGGTTTTTCAGAAATAGGGCCACAGACGTGGAAAACAAACATATGGTTACTAAAGCAGAAAGAGGGAAAAATTAGGAATTAAGGATTACCATATACATACTATTGTGTATAAAATAGATAAGCAACAAGGACCTACCATATAGCCCAGGGATCTAACTCAATATTTTATAATAACCTATAAGGAAAAAGAATCTGAATACACACAGACACACAAGGACACACATGTATATATCTGTTCAGTGCAGTTCAATTGCTCAGTCATGTCTGACTCTTTGCAACCCCATGAATCGCAGCACGCCAGGCCTCCCTGTTCATCACCAACTCCCAGAGTTCACTCAGACTCACGTCCATCAAGTCTGTGATGCCATTCAGCCATCTCATCCTTGGTCGTCCCCTTCTCCTCCTGCCCCCAATCCCTCCCAGCATCAGAGTCTTTTCCAATGAGTCAACTCTTCGCATGAGGTGGCCACAGTATTGGAGTTTCAGCTTTAGCATCATTCCTTCCAAAGAAATCCCAGGGTTGATCTCCTTCAGAATGGACTGGTTGGATCTCCTTGCTGTCCAAGGGACTCTCAAGAGTCTTCTCCAACACCACACTTCAAAAGCATCAATTCTTTGGCACTCAGCCTTCTTCACAGTCCAACTCTCACATCCATACATGACCACAGGAAAAACCATAGCCTTGATTAGACTGACCTTAGTCAGCAAAGTAATGTCTCTGCTTTTGAATATACTATCTAGGTTGGTCATAAATTTTCTTCCAAGGAGTAAGCGTCTTTTAATTTCATGGCTGCAATCACCATCTGCAGTGATTTTGGAGCCCAAAAAAATAAAGTCTGACACGGTTTCTACTGTCTCCCCATCTATTTCCCATGAAGTGATGAGACCAGATGCCGTGATCTTCGTTTTCTGAAAGTTGAGCTTTAAGCCAACTTTTTCACTCTCCTCTTTCACTTTCATCAAGAGGCTTTTTAGCTCCTCTTCACTTTCTGCCATAAGGGTGGTGTCATCTGCATATCTGAGGTTAGATATTTCTCCCAGCAATCTTGATTCCAGCTTGTGTTTCTTCCAGTCCAGCGTTTCTCATGATGTACTCTGCACAGAAGTTAAATAAGCAGGGTGACAATATACAGCCTTGATGTACTCCTTTTCCTATTTGGAACCAGTCTGTTGTTCCATGTCCAGTTCTAACTGTTGCCTCCTGACCTGCATACAGATTTCTCAAGAGGCAAGTTAGGTGGTCTGGTATTCCCATCTCTTGAAGAATTTTCCAGTTTATTGTGATCCACACAGTCAAAGGCTTCGGCATAGTCAAAAAAGCAGAAATAGATGTTTTTCTGGAACTCTCTTGCTTTTTCCATGATCCAGAGGATGTTGGCAATTTGATCGCTAGTTTCTCTGCCTTTTCTAAAACCAGCTTGAACATCAGGGAGTTCACGGTTCATGTATTGCTGAAGCCTGGCTTGTAGAATTTTGAGCATTACTTTACTAGCATATGAGATGAGTGCAATTGTGTGGTAGTTTGAGCATTCTTTGGCATTGCCTTTCTTTGGTATTGGAATGAAAACTGACCTTTTCCAGTCCTGTGGCCACTGCTGAGTTTTCCAAATTTGCTGGCATATTGAGTGCAACACTTTCACAGCGTCATCTTTCAGGATTTGAAACAGCTCAACTGGAATTCCATCACCTCCACTAGCTTTGTTCATAGTGATGCTTTCTAAGGTCCACTTGACTGCACTTTCCAAGATGTCTGGCTCTAGATTAGTGATCACATCATCATGATTATCTGGGTCCTGAAGATCTTTTTTGTACAGTTCTTCTGTGTATTCTTGCCACCTCTTCTTAATATCTTCTGCTTCTGTTAGGTCCCTACCATTTCTGTCCTTTATCGAGCCTATCTTTGCATGAAATGTTCCCTTGGTGTCTCTAATTTTCTGGAAGAGATCTCTAGTCTTTCCCATTCTGTTGTTTTCCTCTATTTCTTTGCATTGATCTCTGAAGAAGGCTTTCTTATCTCTTCTTGCTATTCTTTGGAACTCTGCATTCAGATGCTTATATCTTTCCTTTTCTCCTTTGCTTTTCGCCTCTCTTCTTTTCACAGCTATTTGTAAGGCCTCCCCAGACAGCCATTTTGCTTTTTTGCATTTCTTTTCCATGGGGATGGTCTTGATCCCTGTCTCCTGTACAATGTCACGAACCTCATTCCATAGTTCATCAGGCACTCTATCTATCAGATCTAGGCCCTTAAATCTATTTCTCACTTCCACTGTATAATCATAAGAGATTTGATTTAGGTCATACCTGAATGGTCTAGCGGTTTTCCCTACTTTCTTCAATTTAAGTCTGTTGACGATAAGGAGTTCATGATCTGAGTCACAGTCAGCTCCTGGTCTTGTTTTTGTTGATTGTATAGAGCTTCTCCATCTTTGGCTGCAGAGAATATAATCAATCTGATTTCGGTGTTGACCATCTAGTGATGTCCATGTGTAGAGTCTTCTCTTGTGTTGTTAGAAGAGGGTGTTTGCTGTGACCAGTGCATTTTCTTGGCAAAACTCTCTTAGTCTTTGCCCTGCTTCAGTCCATATTCCAAGGCCAAATTTGCCTGTTACTGCAGGTGTTTCCTGACTTCCTACTTTTGCATTCCAGTCCTCTATAATGAAAAGGACATCTTTTTTGGGTGTTAGTTCTAAACTGTTCAGCTTCAGTTTCTTCAGCGTTTCTGGTTGGGGCATAGACTTGGATAACTGTGATATTGAATGGTTTGCCTTGGAAACGAACAGAGATCATTCTGTCGTTTTTGAGATTGCATCCAAGTACTGCATTTCAGACTCTTTTGTTGACCATGATGGCTACTCCATTTCTTCTAAGGGATTCCTGCCCGCAGTAGTAAATATAATGTATATATATGTATATATATGTATATGTGTGTGTGTATATATATATATATATATATAATCGCTGTACTATAACCTGAAAACAACACAACATTGTAAATCAACTATACCTCAATAAAAATTTTTTTAAGTTTTTTTAAAAAAGAAATGAAGATTTTGCTTATAAAATAGAGCAATGAATCCTACAAGACTGTACCCTGTCTTGCATGGGTTCCCAAGTAGGAAATAAAACAGAGACTGGCCCTAGTCTAGTCTAGGGCACACTGCAGCACACTGACCCCAGAGTGACTAGGAGGTGCGAGGTATATGTGGTTGCAAATGTGGTCCATACCACTGACCCAGAGAAGGAAGCTCCCAGTCCTCAGTGCGGGCAGAGGACCCCTAGCGCTCCAACACCTGTGCCGCTCCCCATCCTCCCTAGAAAAGTCTACACTCTTCTAGACCCCTCCATGGCCCTTCCTCCTCCTGCTTTGCTCCTGCTGTCCCCAACACTCAGAAGCACTCTACTGCTTCTTCCCTGGCTCATACTTCAGGGCTCCCCGTGGAGCTTTCCAGAGCCCGGGAATCACCGTTTCAGCTTCTTTGCCTTCTCACACTCCAAGTTCCTCACTCTCGCCCATTCTCACCTGCTGGCTCTTCCTTATCTACCCAAGCTGACCATTTCAGAGTGCCCTGAGATGCACACTTGATAGCCTGCTGCACCTCCACTCTGGCGCTGCTCTGGAGCACAAGACTTCCTCTGTCTGCCCCACATCTCTACTTGGATGGCCAAGAGAAACCTGACACTTAATAGGATGTGCCAGAGCTCTTGATCCCACCAATGTTTCTTTTCTCATTTAGTTTTCCACTTCTTGGTACATGGCACCATGATTTCCCCAGCTGCTTAATTCAAAGCCTAAGAATTCATCCTGGGTTATCTCTTTTCTTCACTTCTTATATCCAACCCATTTGCAAGACCCACCGATTCTCCCTGCACATCTGTGTCCTTCTCCCCCAGCCCCAACCAACCCAGCCACCATGCCCCCTCTACCCTCCCCACTGCCTTCTCACCCCTGGATACCCAGCCTGACTCAGCATCTTCCAGTTGTGCTTAAAATCCCAGTCCTCATCACCACCCACAAGGCCCTTCAAGAGCCTTGCAATCTGGCCGCTGCCCCCCTCTTTGGCCTTTGTGTCCCACCCCCCTTTGACTCTTGATCATTCACTGGAGGCTGGCGCATGTTACTTGTTCTACCAGGCTTTACCATCATCCTGGTTGACATGGATACTCACACGGATGACCCCACAATGGCCTTTTACTCAATCTTCTGACCTATTTATTTTGTTGAGGGCTCTTTCCTTCCTCTCTACCTTGAAGTTATCTTGGTTATGTTCATGTCTTGCCAGTTTCCTCCCCTGAGGGCAGAGGTCTGCCATAAACACCGCTGCACTCCCAGACCCTCAGAGCAGTTCCTCACCATGGGAGCACTCATGAATGTTGAATGAATGAATGCATATATCCCTCCTTTGAACTCCCACTGAGAATCTGTGATGGTCCCCATCCTGGCAATTTCTATTCTATACCTCTTTCCCTATCTATCTCCCAAGCCAGACAATGAACGAATGAGGCTAAGGCCAGTTCTTGCATAATTTACTAGCACCGGCAGAGACAGGCCCACAAGGGATATTTGGTGAATTCATGTTGAATCAAAGTCATCATTGAAAAAACCCTACAAACAAATTCTGGAGACAGTGTGGAGAAAAGGAAGCCCTGCTTCACTTTTGGTGACAATGTAGATTGATTCAGCCACTATGGGGACCAGTATGGAAGTTCCTTAAAAAACTTAAAACAGAACTACCATATGACCCAGCAATCTCACTACTGGGCATATACCCTGAAAAAAACATAATTCAAAAAGACACATGCACCCCAGTGTTCATTGCAGCACTATTTACAATAGCCAAGACATGGGAGCAACCTAAATGTCCACTGAAAGAGAAATGCATAAAGAAAATAGGTTACATATATACAGTAGAATATTACTCAGTCTTAAAAAGGAACAAAACTGGGTCATTTATAGATATGTGGATGGACCTAGAGTCTGTCATTAGAGTGAAGCAAGAAACAAATGTCATATGTAGAATCTAGCAAAATGGTACAAATGAACCTATTTGCTGGGCAGGAATAGAGACACCGATGAAGAGAACAGACGAATGGACACAGGGAGGGGTAAAATGAACTGGGAGATTAGGATTACACATATACACTGCTGCTGCTGAGGCGCTTCAGTGTGTCCGACTCTGTGCAGCCCACCAGGCTCCCTCGTCCCTGGGATTCTCCAGGCAAGAACACTGGAGTGGGTTGCCATTGCCTTCTCCAATGCATGAAAGTGAAAAGTGAAGTCACTCAGTCATGTCCGCCTCTTAGTGACCCCAGGGACTGCAGCCCACCAGGCTTCTCTGTCCATGGGATTTTCCAGGCAAGAATACTGGAGTGGGGTGCCCTTGCCTTCTCCGACATATACACTACCATGTGTAAAATAGACAGCTAGTGGGAACCTGCCGTATAGCACCGGAATCTCAGCTCGATGTTCTGTGATAACCTAGAGGGGGTGGGATGGGGGTGGGTTGGGAAGGGAGCTCAAGAGGAAGTGGATATATGTATACCTATGGTTGATTCACTTCATTAAAACATTGTAAAGCAACTCTATCCCACTAAAAAAAAAAAAGTGTCTACCAGGAGCTCTTGACTCAGTTATACTTCTCAGAGCTAACTAGTTGCTATAAGATGCACCTTCCAGGCTTGCCAGCAGGGTTGGAGTTGACCCCATTCAGAGGGAAGGTCTGTAGGTTGTCGGCGACCTCCTACTCCACAGAGTCCCCCTTGTGCTTGCAGAGGCAGATAAAGCCAGGCTGAGAGAGATAAGGATGAAGCAAGGAAACTGCCTGCATCCCTCACACTTTTTCACCTCCCGGATCTGAGACACAGCTATATTCCTGTCCTTGGAGTCCAGGGAGCAGTCCTGTTTCTTCATTCTAAATTCCTCTTCTTGTTCACCCAGCTCCAATGGGCCAGGGCTCTTTGCTCTAATCTTTGCAACCAAGAAGCCTTACCAATGCAGGTCCCCAGGAGGAAGGCAAGTCTGGCTGCCCCTGCTGGCCATGCTATTCAAGGTCTCAGGTTTGCAAAATGCAGCTCCTCGTCCAGGGTAACTTGAAACTTGAAAAATGAACAGTAGCTTCTCTGCAAAAACACCAGGTCCTGGCACTGCCATGTGGTGGGGACCTCACTCATCCTTTGATTAATACTGGCACCCAGGGCAAGGGGCCATCCTTCAGGCCTCAAGCAAATCAATGTGAAAAAATCCTGTATGCCTTGGTTTATACAGCAAGAAGTTCCTACAAACTGTATGCATATCACATTTTTAAAAATGGGGTCCCATTTCTCCACTGACTCTGGCTGTCTGCTCAGGATGCTTTCTGTTCCTTTCCGATTTATCTCCAACTGGCAGCAGCAAACCATCACCCCGGCTTCACATTTCTCTTCTTCCCAAGTGGCTCATCAATCAGTCAACAAAATTCTCATTCAGAGCCTATTCTGTAGAAGACATTGTTCATGATCTGTGTGGAGAGCAGAGAAGGCACTGGACGCTTCAGGGGAGCTGCTCTCTGTGCATCCTCTATAAACCCAGGTGAATAGCCAACCTCTTCTTTATCTCTTCTGTAAATTCAGGTTTTCTTCTATCAGGTTTTCCCAAAGAAGTGCCTGTGTGTACTGAGTAGCCTACCTAGGTTACCACAGAAATGGAGACTCATCAAAGGATATTTAGAAACATAAGCACCTCTGTAAATCTTCAATAACAGCAATCACTCTAGTTTGGAGTTATAACTTGGGACTGTTCAGAGTAAGTTCCCAGAAATACGGACAAATAATTTACTGATCTGCAACTCCTGACAAAGCAAGAGCAAACCAGGAAAAAGTTAACATGCTTTCAAAACAAGTCAGGCCAGGCCAAAGTAATTTTTATTCATGGCAGAAGAGATAATCCTATAACTGAAGACACCCCAGGTCAACGACCCACCTCTGTGTGTTCTGGACTTCCCCCAGGCCCTGTCTTGTTGTCAGTGACATCCAGAAGACTTCATGACCAGCTTCAGAAGAGAATATCTGATTTCTTTTCAGTTCAGTTCAGTTCAGTTGCTCAGTCATGTCCGACTCTTTGCGACCCCATGAATTGCAGCACGCCAGGCCTCCCTGTCCATCACCAACTCCCAGAGTTCACTCAGACTCACGTCCATCGAGTCAGTGATGCCATCCAGCCATCTCATCCTCTGTCGTCCCCTTCTTCTCCTGCCCCCAACCCCTCCCAGCATCAGAGTCTTTTCCAATTCACAATCCCAAATTCACAAAGGAATTCTAAGGCACCTTCTGAAAAATGATTCAACACCAAAATGTAAACACTGACATATGGTGAGGGACCAGAGCAAAAGGCTTACTGGAGAGTTTTTGTTTGTTTGAGAGTAACAGAAATGAATTCAAGATAGCTTTGTTAGGGGAAAAAGAAAAAAAGGAGTGTTGCAAAAAAAAAAAAATCTTAAGATTTAATCTGTGAAACCTAAGAGCAAGAAAGGAACTGGGTCACAGGAAAGAAAGTACCAGTAACAAAGCTTCTTTCTGGACCCCAGGAAGTATCAGCTGCCTGTCCTTCAGCTCTATTTATCTCATTAACCTGTTTCTCTCACCTTCTCAGCAGTTTGTCTTTCCTGGTACCCATGCACATAGCTATCTGCAGCCTCTGAGTCTAATTCTTAAGGCTCAAGCTGCCTGGAGAGATGCTGACTCTCTCTGGGTCTGGTCCCAGATTCCTGGGAAGAAGTTGTCTTTAGCCTGGTTTGTTAGAGATGACTGCCATTTATCTAGAAGAGTGTGTTAACTTGGACTGTCATGACAAAAAGCCGCAGAGTGGGGGACTTCAACAATAAATAGGCTTTTGTTTTCTCATGGTTCTGGAGACTGAAAGTCCAAGATCAAGTTGTCAGCACAGTCAGCATCTCTGAGACCTCTCTCCTTGGGCTTCAGACAGGTGTCTTCTCACCGTGTCTGGCGCGGCCTTTGAGTGAAGTGAGTGAGTGAAGTTACTCAGTCATGTCCGACTCTTTGTGACCCCATGGATTATAAGCTACCAGGCTCCTCTGTCCATGGGATTTTCCAGGCAAGAATACTGGAGTGGGTTGCCATTGCCTTCTCCAGAAGATCTTCCCCCACCCAGGGATCGAACCCGGGTCTCCTGCATTCTCTCTCCTTGGGCTTCAGACAAGTGTCTTCTCACCGTGTCTGGCATGGCCTTTACTCCTTGCCTATGAGTAGGGAGACCAAGAGAAGCAAGCTTTCTGGTGTCCCTTCTTGTAAGGGAATCAATCCCATCATGAACATCTCATGACCTCATCTAAATCGAATTACCTCCCAAAGACCCCATCTCCAAATACCATCCCACTGGTGTTACAGATTAAACGTATGAATTGGGGGTAGCGTGAGAGCACACAATTCAGTGGATAACGTTATTCATAGTACTCTAAGTCCCCTACAAACATGCAAATATGTGTTCGCATGTCCAATCATGTAAGTTAGTTCACATGTCTGGCATTGTCACGCATGTACATCCCCTGCAAGTGATTGTGCTTTTGTGTACTTTAGAACAGATAAAGATTATATTTTTCTGTGGATTTTTGTCCTTTTAGTGATTTTTTTTAAAACTGAGAGATGGAATTAATTGTCATATAAAAAATAAATTTATATAACCCTTTTGTAAAAAAAAAAACCCACAAGTGCACAGTAATACAATATCTTTTGTCAAGCTCAGGATGTCTAGAAGCAAACATAAAAGCCACAGTGATGTAGCTGGCACTGCTAAGAAGCACCAGCTGTTGTACTATATTACTGTAATTTTCAAGGTACTGTACTATAAGATTAAAAATGTTTTTTATTTTTGTGTGCATGTTTTTTCTGTATTATCTGTGTGGAAAGTATTATAAACCTATTACAATACAGTACTAATTGCCAATTGTGTTAGTTGGGTACCTAGGCTAGCTCGGTTGGACTTACGAACAAATTGGACTTACGAAAGCACTCTCAGAACAGAACTCATTTGCATATAGGGGACCTACTGTAACAACCTGGAATCTACCACCAGCTGTGAGGAGGAGAAGCTAGTATGAGCTGGGCTGCAATTCCAAACATATCTAGTACCAAAATGAAAGTAATACAGTCAAAGAAAGAGTGCATGGGAAACAGACCACATGGCTCCATCCACATGCTAGAGAGAGGGTACAAATTTAGCTCTGAGTTTCCAAGCAGTCAAGGTATAAAGAAGAACAGGAAGTGTCTCAAGTTTCCTGATGTGACTAATAAAGAACAAATCACTTTCACAACTGAGTCCCAGTTTATCCAATTATGTGGTGTGACGGTAATTTTGCCTAAGTCCACACTGAGGAGACCCCATATGGTATATAAATTAATGTCCTCAGGGGCGTCATCCCTGAAAAACATACAATTATAATCTTCCCTGGAGTCATGTCTTATCCTGACCCTCATCAGGCCAAACCTCAAACCAACAGACCTATCAGTTCAGTTCAGTCGCTCAGTCGTGTCCAACTCTTTGTGACCCCATGTACTTCAGCATGCCAAGCTTTCCTGTACATCACCAACCCCGGAGGCTATTCAAATTCATGTCCATTGCATCAGTGATGCCATCCAACCGTCTCATCCTCTGTCATCTCCTTTTCCTCCCACCTTCAATCTTTCCCAGCATCAGAGTCTTTTCCAAAGAGTCAGTTCTTTACATGAGGTGGCCAAAGTATTGGAGTTTCAGCTCCAGCAACAGTCCTTTCAATGAATATTCAGGGTTGATTTCCTTTAGGATTGACTGGTTTGATCTCCTTGCAGTCCAAAGGACTCTCAAGAGTCTTCTCCAACACCACAGTTCAAAGCATTAATTCTTTGGTGCTCAGCTTTCCTTGTGGTCCAACTCTCACATCCATACATGACTACTGGAAAAACCATAGCCTTGACTAGATGAACATTTGTTGGTAAGTAATGTCTCTGCTATAGAGACAGTTCTATGTAGACAGAACTATAGAGAAAGTTCTATTATTGTCCCCATTTTACAGATGAGACTGAAGCAGAAGAGACAATTTACCCTCCTAAGGTCAGACATCTAGTAAGCACGTGAATGCTAAGTCGCTTCAGTCATGTCCAACTCTTTGTGATCCTATGGACTGTAGCCCACCAGGCTCCTCTGTCCATGGGATTCTCCAGGCAAGAATCCTGGATGGGTTGCCATGCCCTCCTCCAGCAGATCTTCCTGGCCCAGGAATCAAACCCACGTCTCTTATGTCTCCTGTATTGGCAAGCAAGTTCTTTACCACTAGCAACATGTGGGAAGGCCATTTAGTAAGCAGGGGCAATGAAACTGAAATCTGCACATACTGACATGGGACAGCACAGGCCTAGTGAATTCTGCAAGGACAAGGCAATCACTTCGTTGGATCTTCAGAAAGTGAGACCTGTGTTGTCCTCATTCTCCCGAGGCCTTTTTTGGTGACATGATCAGACAGTGGAAACCAGAAGGACCTGAGACCTGGGAAAGAAAACACAGCAAGTGTGGGATAAGTTCTATTTCATTTGTACACAGATATACATTCAAGACAATGGGCCAGGTCAGAAGGGTTCTAGGGTCCAGGACTGGGATGGGATTAGTCTAGAGCTGCTGCCAGGATGCAAATGTCATGGCCAGAATCAAAAACCAAGACATAGCAAAGAGGGAGAAGAGTGAGAAGTGATTGGTCAAAGAGGCAGGAAGCCAGGTTCCTAGGCCCAGGATGAAAAATATAAGCCCCAGGCCACAGTAAGCAGGTTGTGGGTGATGAGAGAAAATGGAGTCTGGAGGGGGTCTGATGTATAGGGTAAGATGCTGGAACCTTTGACAGAGTGCCTTTGACCATGTGGAGAGAGACAGGCACAGGCCAGGGACCACCTCAGGGCAGAAGATCTTCAATGGCCAGGAAACAGTGTCAAGGCAGCCAGTTAGCATGGGGCAACACATGGCTCGGGAGCAGGTTTTCAAACTCTGTGGGGGAGATTACAATAAAAACAAGGAGGGGAAGGCAGATCCCAGGACCATATAAAGTGGACACCAGGTAAGTTATATGGAAGGACTTGGGTACTGAGAAAAAAAGGAAAGACATCCAGGTATCAGATCATGGGGATAAACTTATGCCAATTATAGGGAGGGTATAGGAGGTTGAATAGTGGACTTTAAAAAGTTATATTCAAGTCCTAGCCTGTGGACCTATGAGTTTGATCTTATTTAGAAGAAGAGCTTTTGCAGATAAAATTGAAGATTTCTAGATGATATAGTCTTGGATTTAGGGTGAGTGATAAAAGAGAGTAGGCCACATGAAGGCAGAGGCAGAGATGAGAGTTATGAAGCCATAAACCAAGGAAGGGCTTCCCAAGTGAAGCTAGTGGCAAAGGACCCGCCTGCCAATGCAAGAGACAGAGGAAATAAGGGTTCAGTCCCTGGGTCAGGAAGATCCCCTGGAGGAGGGCACAGCAATCCACTCCAGTATTCTCGCCTGGAGAGTCCTATGGACAGAGGAGCCTGCAGGCTATAGTCCTTGGGGTTGCAGAGTCCAACATGACTGAAGCGACTCGGAACACATGCAAACCAAGGAAAGCCAAGAATTGCAGAAGTTAGCTGAAGCTGGGAGCAAGGCATGGAATGGATTCTCCCTGTCCCCAGAAGGAACCAACCCACTCAGTACCTTGATATTAGACTTCTGGACTCTCCAGCTTTCAGTCTAAACAAATCTCTCTTCTGGGACACCTTGTTCACCATCTCCAATAAGAATCCATTCCTCATTCCCTCTGGGCCATGCTGAAAAGTGTTCCTCTGTTTCAGAAATAGCACAATACACAGCATTGCAGTTTCCTGTCTTTGTATCCATGTCTTCTACTGAAGAGTTTGATCCCTGGGAAATGTGTCTCATTTACCTGTCACCCCAGTTTCTAGCAATGTGCCTGGCAAAGAAAGGATGCTCAACAATGCTAAATGATTGACAGTCAGTAGATACTGAAGGACTTGTGAATAGATGCTTTCAGGATACTTACAATGATGTACTGATGCCCTCCGAAGGAAGGGTTAGGCCCATTTAATGAAAGTTTTTCTGAATTACTACCAAAGGGTCTGTCCTTCTCCCGCTTTTAGCTGCTCTTATCTGTCAGTCATTTCTCTTCATCCATTGAAGGCTAGTGCAAGTTACTATCTCCACCCAGGCTCTGCCACCATCTGTCGATGTCCACATCCACATGAATGACCCTGCAGATGGCCTCTTAGAAATCAGTCCTTTGACCCACTCATCTCCAATGGTCTTCCTTCCCCTCCTCCTCACCCCTTCAGCCACCATCTGATACACCTTTCCTCTTACTTACTGGACCACACTCACTCTGGCAGTTCTTGAATTCTGGTTCCTCCCCAGGTCATCAGGCCTCTCCTTTCTTCATGTATTGATATAACTTGGTCCCCATGATCTATGATTTCAGTGACATTTTTGCCCATGCCCTAGGCTACCTGGCCCATCTGCTGCCCTTTGTTTTCACCATCCAGACAAAACCCAAGCCTGGAAAAACCCAACTGGGCGTCATCTCCATGCCTCTGTCTAAGCAGGAAAAGCCAACTGGAGCATCTCAGACCCATTACACAGTCTTGATCCCCAACCTCAAGTGAGCTCACATCCTGCCAAGCAAACATACCTCATCATCCTTGTCATGGAGGGTATGTTAAACATACCCTACACCATTCCTTGTCACTCTCCATAGTATTTTTTTATAAAATCCATCCATTCTTCTGAAGCTCTGCGTTGGTCACATACCCACATTCTTTTCTCTCATCAGGTGATGTTACCTCCTATTTCACAGAGAAAACAAATGCTATCAGACAGGAGAGTCTTACAACCAGGCACACAGATCTTCTTCCTGCAGGAGTATCCACCCCACCATCCTTCACTAGGAAAGGAAAGAAGCTGACACAATCATTCCTCCATCTGATCTTAGGATCCCACAGCCACCAACCACCTGTGGAATCTTTTGCTATCATATTTTTTTCCCAACTTTTGCAACCTCTCTCTGGTACTTCTCTGTTTTGATGCCTTTGCCCGCCGTCAGTACTAGTCCAGGTACAGCTGCTACTCATCCCCCTCCTCTCAAACACTAAAGTGTCTTCACCACTGCCCCTTCTCCACCCCCGCCACACACTCCATAGCCCCTCTGGTCTGGATCTGAGGCTGACATTCCACTCAAATAGCTCTGGCTTATATCTCCAGTGAAGTCTGTACAGCCACATCCAGTGCATATGTTCTAGGTCGCATCTCAGTTGGTTTTTCAATAGCCTTTGACTCTGTTAACCCTTCTACTTTACAAAATACTTTTCCTTGGGTTTTTATGATCTAACAACCTGTTGCTGCTCTTTCTTCCTCTCTAGCCATACCACCTCCATCTCTTTTGTGGGTTATCCTCTTCCTCCAGCCTGTATGTAGAGGAATTGTTTAAAACCTAGTCCCAATCAGTCCTTCTCTTCTTAATTAATACTGTCTTCCATGCAGGTGGCCAACAGGCAAATGAAAAGATTCTCAATATTTCTAATTATTAGGGAAATGGAAATCAAAACTGCAGTGAGATACTGCATCACACCAGTCAGAATGGCCATGATTGAACAGTCTGAAGTCTACAAATAACAAATGCTATAGAGGATATGGTGAAAGGGAACCTTCTTACACTGTTGGTGGGAATGTAAATTGGTGTAATCGGCATGGAAAACAGTGGAGATTCCTCAAAAAATTAAAAACAGTGTTGCCATATGATCCAGCAATTCCATATCTGGACAAAACTATAGTCTGAAGAGATACATAACAGCACAGTGTTCATGGCAGCACCATTTACAATAGATAAGATGTAGAAATACACTAAATGTCCATTGACAGATGATGGATGAATAGCATGTGGTACATATATATACATGCCACATTTTATATATATATATATATGTACACACATATATGCCATTATAAACATATATATATATATATATAATGGAATACTAAGCCATAAAAAAAGAATGAAATAATATCATTTACAGTGACATGAATGGCCCTGGAGATGATCATGCTAAGTGAATGAAGTCAGATAAAGACATTATGTGATATCACTTACCTGTGCCAGGCTTCCCTGGTGGCTCAGTGGTAAAGAGCCCACCGGCCAAGGCAGGAGATGTGGGTTCAATCCCTGGGTCAGGAAGATCCCCTGGAGGAGGAAACGGCAACCCACTCTAGTATTCTTGCCTGGAAAATCCCATGGACAGAGGAGCCTGGCAGGCTACAGTCCGTGGGGTTGCAAAGAGTCAGACAGATTTAGCAACTGAGCACACACATATGTGAAATCTAAAAAAAAAATTATACAAGTGAACTTAGTTACAAAACAGAAATAGATTCACAGCGACAGGAAAAAAACTTACTGTTATCAAAGTGGAAAGGGGGTGGGAGATTAATTAGGAGCTTGGAATTAACATATACATAGTACTATATATAAAATAGATAGCCAACAAGTTTTATATATATATATATATATACATACACACATTAAAACCTGATTGACTTTCCTGCACACCTAAAACTAACACAACATTGTAAATCAACTATACTTCAATTTTTAAAAATAAAAAACTCCATCTTCTATGCCCACAGCTTCAGTTACCACCAAAAACCAAGATGAGTCACACATTTAGAAAACCAGTCCAGACCTGCCTTTTCAGTTCCAGATTTTTGTGTAAAACTTCCTAATTAGCACCTTCCCTTGAATGATCCCAAAGCATCTCAGAATTTTGCTCTTCCTCTCCAATCCCCCCAATCTGATCTCTTCCAGGAATCAGATCTCATTCAGGAGCATCACTACCCTGTCACTCAAACCAGAAATCTTGGTGTGATCCTGACACTTGCCTCACCTCACTCACCATAGTAATGGGTGACCAAGTCTACCAGTTTTAACCTCTCAACAGTTCTTGAACCACCTACTTTTCTCTGTCTGCACCAACATCCTGATCCATCTCTTCCTTGGACTGCTACAGTAGCCTTCTATTTTAGAACAGTTCTGACTAGTCCTCCACACTGCAATCAGGGTGATTTTTTCCCCCTAAATGCAAATCCCATGCTCATTACCCCTTTCCAACCCCTGGCCTCCTGCCAATAGTGAAGCATCTGTACTCCTCCCCTGGGCTCCTCATCACCCTGCACTTCTTCCCAACATAGGACATGTCCCATCTCATTTGTATTTGTTCATTCCATCACAGACACACGTGCGTGCACACACACACACACACACACACACACGGAACCCCTTGTTAGTTCCTTGAGCCAGGGACCATGTCATTCTTCTCTGCAGTCTTTGGTGGTACTCAAGAAAGACTCATGGGAATGAACAAAACTAAAGTGAACCAGACTGAAATCATTCCTTTTTCACAGCAGAAAATTGATTGTCTGTTATCTCCCTAAACATTAGACAGCCCCTACTTACAACCTGGTCAATACGTGAGATAACAGTTGACAACATGTTGTCAGTGGTTCCTCAGTAGTTGGTAACCCTGCTCAGCAATGATTTTGAGTGATGCAATGAGGCAGAATTCAAGCCCAGTAGATATGGCATGAAGAAGAGGATGAAGAATATGGGTGGATGGGAAGTGGTAGCCCTGCTGGACCTCAGAGAATGAGGCTTGAGAACAAGGATTGTAATTGCACTGACAGTAAACGTTTCCACTTCGATTCTCAGCTTGGCCTCCTTTCCCCGAATATTAACTTTTATGAGCTGCTACTCAAAGCATGCACACTTCTCTTTGGCAGCAGACAGCGACAGTAATAAGCCACAGTGGCACACTAAACATTGACAGGTGGCAAGGAAATGGGCTCCTCTCCCCATTCAAAAGAAAACTCATCTTGGAGACCAAGCAGATGGATGGAAACCACGCAGAGCCGTGCCTTTCTCAATGAGGCACAAATCTTCCAAAGTATGCTTACCCGCAGACCAGGAGGACACAGAGAGGAAATCTTTGTATATGGGGCCAATGTTTCTGCCACAGAAGCAATTCTATGGAATTGGCCCTGAGGCTTCATCTAATGGTTAGCATCTGGTCTCCAGACTACAGACAATGGACTCCAAGGAAACCAAAGTCTCACAGAGGGTCCCCCATCCCTTAGTTGCCCCTCCTCCCTTGGCTCCCGTAGCATTCTGAGCACACCTCTCTCTGTATATGCACACTATTTTCTAAGAACCCTAAAAACATCAGTTGCCCTTATCTCATTAATCCATAAACTTCTCAGGAAGTGACACTATGTCTTATTGAACTCTGCAGTTCCCCAGTGCCCAGCAAAATTCTTGGTATGTAGTAGGAAGCTTGGAGTAGTGAAACGGATAATTTTGATAAGATCCTGAATTTGAACATTTCTATCCACAGGATCACAGGCAAGCCATCCAATCTCTGAGGGCCCAGTTTCCTCATTTATAAAAGTGTGCACCCGTGTTCAGAGTAAATACAAGAATCAAACTTTGTTTAGAGGGCATAAGCTCCTAGCACAGAGCCTCACACATACTCGGAGCTAGGAGTCATTGAACTGCACCACTGCCAGGGCTAAATCCCTGCTCCACCCCACATAATATTGGGAGAAAATGAAACTTCTTTAGTTCAGAGACCAATGAAACATCTGATGTCTATGGAGGGAAATAATTCACACTCACTGAGCTCCTACCATTGCCAGTCACTCTTCTGGGAGCAGCCCCACCAAAGCTCTATCAGTTGTACATGATTACCTGTCCTAACAAAAGGGTAAGTGGAGGCTCAGAGAGGTGGTGATACCTTTCCTAAACTTAAATGTTGGAGCTGGAGTATGATCCTTGATCTTCATAACTCTAGAGAGTCAGTTCTTCTTACATCACAGAAACCACCCTGTTGCTCAAGCCAGAAATAATCGAGCCTCTTGGTTTTAATCTCTTAATAGTTCTTAGAAAGTGAAAGTGAAGTCGCTCAGTCATGTCTGACTCTTTGCGACCCCATAGACGGTAGCCTACCAGGCTCTTCCATCCATGGGATTTTCCAGGCAAGAGCACTGGAGTGGATTGCCATTTCCTTCTCCAGAGAATCTTCCCAACCCAGGGATCGAACCCGAGTCTCCCGCATTGTAGGCAGAAGCTTTACCTTCTGAGCCACCAGGGAAGTCACCTACTTTTCTTTGTTTCTTCCGACATCCTGATCCATCTCTTCCTTTGTGAGTAAAGAAGCCATCAATTCACAAGACCAGTGCTAGAGAGGAAGTGTGGCTGGGAAAGTGATCATGCAGCAACATTGCACTTCTCTTTGATCTTTTGCAGAGTCTTTGTCTGTAGGTTAAATAAGAAAACAGGAATAAATTACCAGTTTTCACCCACTGGGCTTTCTATCTGACTGCACCTATGAACATTGAAGTCTACAGCTTAAAACACTTCAAAGTTTCCCCATAACCACAGTGCAAGTCCTTTAAGATGATGGTTCATTTACTGGTCTCATCTCTCGAAACCCCTACTTTTCAGTGTGTACTTCTGGTGGCTCAGATGGTAAAGAATCTACCTGCAATGCAAGAGACTCAGGTTTGATCCCTGGGTTGGGAAGATAGCCTGGAGAAGGGACTAGCTACCTACTCCAGTATTCTTGCCTGGAGGATTCCATGGACAGAGGAGCCTGGCAGGCTACAGTTCATGGGGTTGCAAAGAGTTGGACACAATTCAGTGACTAACACTTTTACTTTCATTCACATCAAGCTTGCAGTTCTCCACATACACCATGTTCTTGCTTGTCATTCCTTCTACTCACAGTCCTTTATCTTGTTAATCCTACCTAACCTGAACTGAGATTCAACCCAAGCATCTCCTCCAGGAAGTCTTCCCTGATCTGCCAAGTAGGTTTAGCTCCCCATCTGAATTACTCTCTCATCCTTAGAATTGCCATAGTGTATCTAAATGGCTATTTAGATATTTATCTCCTGCATTGAAGTGTGAGCTCCTTGATGAGAGAGAGTATTTAGTTTCATTGTTGCCTATCATGGCTCACACATAGAACAAGCTTAAAAATAATGTTGAATAGGGACTTCCCTGGTGGTTCAGTGGCTAAGACTCCTAGCTCCCAATGCAGGGGGCCTGGGATTTGATCCCTAGTCAGGGGACTAGATCCCACATGGTGCAACTAAGCGTTCATGTGCCACAACTAAAGATCCTGCATGCTGCAACAAAGTTCAAAGATCTCATGTGCCACAACTATGACCAAGGGCAGTCAAATGAATAAATAACTTTTTAAATGTTGAATAAAGAATCACCATGGTGTTCTTTTTGAGAGCTAAGCACCCCAGGAAATGTATACAAAGCTAAAAAAGCAACAGGGTAGGTGAGAAGAATAGTGTAGCCCCCAAACAAATGAAGAATAATTCCATGGTGATTAAATAAATGGCACAAACATCATGCAGAAATGCCAAATGAACCTGCAATGCCTTATGAGTGGACTGTATCAGGAAAGGCTGCAAGGAATCGCTGAGCATTGCTCTGCAAAGGTGTGTCCACATCTTTTGGTGACCTGAACACCCCTTGTCAAGGGGATACCTTACTTACCTACTAGTCTAGGCTGTCTTCTATGAGATGCTTTCCAAGGTTCCATTCTAGACTGAGAAGAAAGGAAGTCATTATTGATTAATCAGTTGTTCAACTGACAAAAAGTGATAGTCATTGGAACATGAGGAGTGGTATCAACCATCATAAGAAAGGAAGAAACCAATCATTGACAATTGGGGTTGCTTAGCCAAGTCCTTTGAAGAAGTGAGCACAGAAGTCTTCAGAACCAAATTCTCAGTCTGTACAATGGGTATAATAATGGCCAGTCAGTGGTGTCATTATGAGCATTAAATGTAATCATGAATGTAATGAACCTAGTTCAGTGCCTGGCGTATGCAATAAACTGTAGCCATGACTGATGGGTCGGTTACTTTTCCTTTAGTTCTTTTTATTTCTGGAAGCTGAAATCATCTAGAAAATGTTTGTTGAATTTGGGTTCAAGGATACAAGTAAAAATTGTTTCTCCAGAGGAGTCTCCATTGGTGCATTTGTTTTCTTTGAAGTGCCTCTTTTATTTAATCCTCAATATTATTCCAGTATATCTATCATAGCAAATAGTCTTAAGAAGGAAGGCTTGAATTTTGAAATAAATTGCACTCACAGATCATGCCTTAGAAAGTGCATTATTAGTGTTTAACTGGCAAAACCAGATAGAGAAGATCAATGATCCCACTGGAAAAGGCCAAATCAGATTTTGAAGAGATTTTGATTCACCCCCCCCTTTTCTTTTTTCTCCCTGGCAAAGGGAAAGCAAAAATCAAATGGTTCTGCATATGTTTTTTCTGCTTTGCACCAACTCAAGAGAGCCTCATTACTCTTGAGTTGGGGAGCTCTGTGGTTCCTTTTATCTATTACTGGGAGTGGTTCAAGAGAAAGCATATGGTGAAAATAAATCCTCCTATTTGCATCAAGTAATGAAAATATTTCACTGCAGCCTTTGTCTCTTCCTAGAAGTGAAAAATAGCTACCTATTTCTTCAGACCAGAATCTTATTATTTATCAATTATTTATCTGTTCTTCACCTCATCCTGTCTGTGTCCGGGCCGGGTGAGGTTTCCCGTGTTGAATCAAATTAAGCCACAGGCTCCACTCTTGGTGGTGCCCTCCCACCAATTCTTTTAAGTTTCAGCTTTGCAACCATACTCCCCCTGGAACCCAAAGACTTTGGTTTACCAGAAGCTGCCCGGGGAGTCATGGGAATAACTCCGAAGAATTGCCATGAAACTTCCCTGGTAGCTCAGCTGGCAAAGGACCCACCTGCAATGCAGGAAACTCCAGTTCGATTCCTGGGTCAGGAAGATCCACTGGAGAAGGGATAGGCTACCCACTCCAGTATTCTTGGGTGTCCCTTGTGACTTAGCCGGTAAAGAATCTGCCTGCAATGTGGGAGACCTGGGTTCCATCCCTTGGGTTGGGAAGATCCCCTGGAGAATGGAAAGGCTACCCACTCCAATATTCTGGCCTGGAGAATTCTGTGTACTGTATAGCCCATGGGCTCCCAAAGAGTCAGACATGACTGAGCAACTTTCACTTCACTTCTTCACTTCACTTTGTCCTGAAATACAGCACTGCCAACTATTCTGGATGATCAAGGGATTCAGATAAAAGGGCTACCAAGATAGAGCGACATCCAAAAGTAGAAATTAAATCCATTTGTGTTTGCTTCACCTGATGAAGGAATTATGCTAGAGGGTGTAATTTTTACGTAAACTCTGGGCAAAATAAAATGTAAATTAAATACAAGTTCAAGTTCTCCAGCTTCCCTTTTTATTGGTCCCCTTATAACACTCTTCTCCCCTCCCCCACCTCGAGTTGCCATCAACCTCATGAGCTCTCTCTTGCTCTCCAGGAAGGACAGGTGTTACAGAAAACCAGAAGTTCAGCCAAGGCTCCTGAGTCCCATCATCTAGTTCACAGGCAAGATCAAGATAGAAACTGCAAGAAACTGAGTATTTATTCTGTGGAATCTTAGTTATTAAAGGAAAAGGACACCAAAAAATGTGTTCATACACATAAACACACATGAGCACATACTTTTGAGGCTTCAAATGTACTTATATTGTTCAACCAAATATGCATATTTTACATGTCCCAAACTAACCACAATTATACACAGTAATACCTCAAACTTCACAGAACTTTAAGTCTCCAGAATTCAGATAGAGTTAAGAGGCAAAAAAAAAAAAACACCTGGATCTTGAGTAGCCAAGAGAAGAAGCACTAGATATGGTTCCTGATTGCCCCCATGTACCTCAGGACATCTAAGGATCGGGCCACTGAGTAGGAGACCTGTGAGCCTTGGGAGGAGTGGCGAGAGGGGAGCAAAACGCCCCAAAGCTTTGGAGGTAGGTGGTGTTGGAGAATTTACATGCTGAGAGGCAAACAGTAAGCCAGAAAAGGGGGTGCATACATCACCAAACCCAACATTTATTTCTCCCAAGAAGACATACAGATGGCCAAAAGGTGCATGAAAAGGTGTTCAATATCACTGATCATCAGGGAAATGCAAATCAAAACCTCAATGACATATCACCTCACATCTCTTAGGATGGCTATTACCAAAAAACATAAGATAACAAGTGCTGGTAAAGATAAGAAGAAATCAGGACCTTTTTGTGCTTTTGGTAGGAATGTCAATTAGAACACCCACTACAGAAAACATAGAAGGTGCCTCAGAAAAGTAAAAATATAACTAACATATGATCCTCCAATCCCATTTCTGGATATTTACCCAAAAGAGCTGAAATCAGGATCTCAAAGAGATATTTGCACTCTAGTATCCATTGCAGCATTAGTCACAGTAAGCAAGCTTTAGAAACAACCTTTGTCCATCAATGGAAGAATAGATAAAAAATATGACATATGTATGCATATATGCATGTGCACAGACATAATGGAATATTATACAACCTTTAAAAAGAAAGAGATTCTGCTGTATATGACAACATGGATATACATGATACATTATGCTAAGTGAAATAAGTCATTCACAGAAGGACAAATGCTACATAATTCCATTTATCAGAGTTACCCAGAAGAGTGAAACACATAGAAGCAGAAGATGGAATGGCAGTTGCCAGAAGGAGGAGGGGGAATGGGGGTTGCTATTCAACAAGTATAAAGTTGCAGTTATGCAAAATGAATAAGTCCTAGAAGTCTGCTGTACTACATTGCACCTATAATTAACAATAGTGTATTGAACTTGAAAACTTGGTAAGAGCATAGATCTCATGTTAAGTTATAACAGTAATAATAATAATAGTTCAGCCTATAAGGGATTCCAATAGTCAAGAGATGAAGGCAAGGGATAAAAATACCAGGCAGACTCTAATAGGGACTAATTGTTGGAGGTGCCAAGTGGGAGTGAAGTGCTAGGTGAACTAAGTGAGTAAAGAGTATTTGCTGCCCAGTGCCTGTGGATGAGGATCCTGGATTTCTTTAAAGGCCCAGAGATGGAGCAGACTAAGGGAAATAGCCCCAGGCCTCCCTGGCAGTCTGTCTCAAACTTTGAAAAGTAATGGAAGAAGGTAGGGTTCCTGCTTAGAACAAATTAAAAGCAGCAAATTGCCAATGAAAATTATGAAGCTGACAATGCTATCCATGACCCCAACAGCCGGGAGTGACAGCTGGCAATATTACAGAAGCAAAGAAAATTCCCTAAAATGACTTCTATAAGAATTCTAAGGATACCTATGCATTTAATCCCAACTGAACCACTTCCTTAGGGCCCGTGATCAAGGCATTTAACCTCACAAGGCTGCAGTTTCCTTTTATATAAAAGATGAGTATTAATACATGCCCAGGTGGCTGCTATGAGGATTTAATGAAACATGAATCTGAAAAACCAAGCAGTACGTGGCATAGAGAAGGAACTCCAAAGGACTGCTTCCCTTGCTTGCTCCCATGGGTATTAATCTGATTCCACTGCATAGCAAAGGATTTGACCCCTTTCTTCTCTACCAGAGAATCCTGGGGGAATGTTCCTATTTCCTTATATTGAGGAGAGAAAACTCAAGAGTTAAGCCATTTAGACTTTTTAAGAAACCAAGGATGGCCTTCAGAATGGAGACTCAAATGTAAGATGTCTTGGATACCAAGAACAAACAAGCAATAGAAGGCTGTCGCCATTGTTATTGTGGTGATAGTTGTCATTGTCGCTCTTGCTTTGATATTCTGGAAGAGATACTTCACACACTTAGTGAAAAGTTCTCTGTTTGGGGTGTGCATGTTCAGGCAGAAAAGAAGGAGCACTGAGTGAATGGATGGTAAATTCAGGGAAAGAAGCAGTAGGAGGCGGCAAGGGCACAGACCTGAGAATCTACTGTATGTGGCAGTTTGAGCTCCCATTCAACAGGGATGGAGTTTAAAGTGGGCAGTGCAGGACCTTGCACCTTGTGGGCTGTGGGTGTGTACAATGACTTTGGGTTTGGGGGTGGAGATGAAAGGGGTCTTATTTGTATTCGGAATCACCAGTTATATTCCAATACATTTGGAAGAATGTGAAGGAGAGATTTTGCAGCTCGAAACGCCTTACACCGTCACAAGAAACAAATGACGCAGCTTCAGGTGAGTTCCATTTCTTTAATTATGTCTGCTTACTCTCTGACTGCCCCACCCCCCTCCCTCTCCTAGCCGGGGAATCTGTTCAGCTCTGTTACCGCCAAGTGAAACAGCCACAGCCTCACTTTCAACTCCCTCTTCCTCATTGTGTGAATCTCTGCAGTGGATTTACTTTCTGATATTTTAGACCCATAAATGTGCACATACCCATGTTTTGTCTGTATTTTAACCTGGGAGTCTGTGTTCCTCCATGGGCTGACCATGAGGCAAGGGGGATATCACAAAGTTGAGAGATGTCCATCCATCCACTGAAATCGGCAGCCACCTAAGCATGGGCTTCCCTTATAGTTCAGACAGTAAATAATCTGTCTGCAACACAGGAGACCCAGGTTCAGTCACTGGGTCGGGAAAATCCCCTGGAGAAGGGAATGACTACCCACTCCAGTATTCTTGCCTGGAGAATTCCATGGACAGAGGAGCCTGGTGGGCTACAGTCCCTGGGGTTGCAAAGAGTCAGACATGACTGAGCGACTAACACTTTTAAGCCTACAGCACCAAGACTGACTACGTTTTCCATTTGCACACTTGTGTGTTGAATCACATTTGAAGGAAGAAAGGCCTGAAGACAGTGGTGGGAGGAGAGAGGATGGGAAGTGCACATCAAGCACAGAGGTCACAGAAATCTAAATATGGACCATCTCACACATGGAACTGTTTTTTAAGTGATCATCACAAACTTTTTTTATCTTTTGCTTAGGGTGAGTTTGAAGTGAGGTTTATTAAATCAGCTTTGGGTGGGAAAGACTTCATCTAGTTACTTTATCTTTCAGAAAAGTAAGTAGAATATGCTGCCTTTTTTCAATTCTGTCAGTGCTTCCACATGGAAATAAAATGAAATAAAATTTAAAAAAAAAAAACCAAGGCAGTGCAGGGGATGAAGTTTGTGTCTTAGTCCATTTGGTCTGCTATAACAAAAACATTACAGACCAGGTGGCTTAAAACATTAGGCATTTATTTTTTGCATTTCTGGAGACTGCAAAATCCAAGATAAGGCACTGGCAGATTTGATGTCTGGTAAGGTCTGTCTAGTCAATGCTATGGTTTTTCCAGTGGTCATGTATGGATGTGAGAGTTGGATTGTGAAGAAAGCTGAGCACCGAAGAATTGATGCTTTTGAACTGTGGTGTTGGAGAAGACTCTTTTTTTTTTAATTTTAATTTTTACTTTACAATTCTGTATTGGTTTTGGCATAGATTGACATGAATCCACCACAGGTGTACATGCGTTCCCAAACATGAACCCCCCTCCCACCCCCCTCCCCACAACATCTCTCTGGGTCATCCCCGCGTATCAGCCCCAAGCGTTCCATATCCTGCATCAGACATAGACTGGCAATTCGATTCTTACATGATATTATACATATTTCAATACCATTCTCCCAAATCATCACACCCTCTCCCTCTCCCTCTGAGTCCAAAACTATACTATACACATCTGTGTCTTTTTTGCTGTCCTGCATACAGGGTCATCATTGCCATCTTTCTAAATCCCATATATATGTGTTAGTATACTGTATTGGTGTTTTTCTTTCTGGCTCACTTCACTCTGTATAATCGGCTCCAGTTTCATCCATCTCATCAGAACTGATTCAAATGTATTCTTTTTAATGGCTGAGTAATACTCCATTGTGTATATGTACCACAGCTTTCTTATCCATTCATCTGCTGATGGACATCTAGGTTGCTTCCATGTCCTGGCTATTATAAACAGTGCTGCGATGAACATTGGGGTACATGTGTCTCTTTCAATTCTGGTTTCCTCAGTGTGTATGCCCAACAGTGGGATTGCTGGGTCATAAGGCAGTTCTATTTGCAATTTTTAAAGGAATCTCCACACTGTTCTCCATAGTGGCTGTACTAGTTTGCATTCCCACCAACAGTGTAGGAGGGTTCCCTTCTCTCCACACCCTCTCCAGCATTTATTGCTTGCAGATTTTTGGATCGCAGACATTCTGACTGGTGTGAAGTGGTACCTCATTGTGGTTTTGATTTGCATTTCTCTAATAATGAGTGATGTTGAGCATCTTTTCATGTGTTTGTTAGCCATCCATATGTCTTCTTTGGAGAAATGTCTATTTAGTTCTTTGGCCCATTTTTTGATTGGGTCGTTTATTTTTCTGGAATTGAGCTGCAGGAGTTGCTTGTATACTTTTGAGATTAGTTGTTTGTCAGTTGCTTCATTTGCTATTATTTTCTCCCATTCGGAAGGCTGTCTTTTCACTTTGCTTATGTTTTCCTTTGTTGTGCAGAAGCTTTTAATTTTAATTAGATCCCATTTGTTTATTTTTGCTTTTATTTCCAGAATTCTGGGAGGTGGATCATAGAGGATCCTGCTGTGGTTTATGTCGGAGAGTGTTTTGCCTATGTTCTCCTCTAAGAGTTTTATAGTTTCTGGTCTTACATTTAGATCTTTAATCCATTTTGACTTTATCTTTGTGTGCGGTGTTAGAAAGTGATCTAGTTTCATTCTTTTACAAGTGGTTGACCAGTTTTCCCAGCACCACTTGTTAAAGAGATTGTCTTTACTCCATTGTATATTCTTGCCTCCTTTGTCAAAGATAAGGTGTCCATATGTGTGTGGATTTATCTCTGGGCTTTCTATTTTGTTCCATTGATCTATATTTCTGTCTTTGTGCCAATACCATACTGTCTTGATGACTGTGGCTTTGTAGTAGAGCCTGAAGTCAGGCAAATTGATTCCTCCAGTTCCATTCTTCTTTCTCAAGATTGCTTTGGCTATTTGTGGTTTTTTGTATTTCCATACAAATCTTGAAATTATTTGTTCTAGTTGTGTGAAAAATATCGCCGGTATCTTGATAGGGATTGCATTGAATTTGTAAATTGCTTTGGGTAATATACTCATTTTCACTATATTGATTCTTCTGATCCATGAGCATGGTATATTTCTCCATCTATTAGTGTCCTCTTTGATTTCTTTCATCAGTGTTTTATAGTTTTCTGTAGATAGGTCTTTAGTTTCTTTAGGTAGATATATTCCTAAGTATTTTATTCTTTTTGTTGCAATGGTGAATGGAATTGTTTCCTTAATTTCTTCTTCTACTTTCTCATTAATAGTGTATAGGAATGCAAGGGATTTCTGTGTGTTGATTTTATATCCTGCAACTTTACTATATTCATTAATTAGCTCTAGTAATTTTCTGGTAGAGTCTTTAGTGTTTTCTATGTAGAGGATCATGTCATCTGCAAACAGTGAGAGTTTTACTTCTTCTTTTCCAATTTGGATTCCTTTTATTTCTTTTTCTGCTCTGATTGCTGTGGCTAAAACTTCCAGAACTATGTTGAATAGTAGTGGTGAAAGTGGGCACCCTTGTCTTGTTCCTGACTTTAGGGGAAATGCTTTCAATTTTTCACCATTGAGGATAATGTTTGCTGTGGGTTTGTCATATATAGCTTTTATTATATTGAGGTATGTTCCTTCTATTCCTGCTTTCTGGAGAGTTTTTATCATAAATGGATGTTGAATTTTGTCAAAGGCTTTCTCTGCATCTATTGAGATAATCATATGGTTTTTATTTTTCAATTTGTTAATGTGGTGAATTACATTGATTGATTTGCAGATGTTGAAGAATCCTTGCATCCCTGGGATAAAGCCCACTTGGTCATGGTGTATGGTCTTTTTAATGTGTTGTTGGATTCTGATTGCTAGAATTTTGTTGAGGATTTTTGCATCTATGTTCGTCAGTGATATTGGCCTGTAGTTTTCTTTTTTTGTAGTATCTTTGTCAGGTTTTGGTATTAGGGTGATGGTGGCCTCATAAAATGAGTTTGGAAGTTTCCCTTCCTCTACAATTTTATGGAAGAGTTTGAGTAGGATAGGTGTCAACTCTTCTCGAAATTTTTGGTAGAATTCAGCTGTGAAGCCGTCTGGACCTGGGCTTTTGTTTGCTGGAAGATTTCTGATTACAGTTTCAATTTCCGTGCTTGTGATGGGTCTGTTAAGATTGTCTATTTCTTCCTGGTTCAGTTTTGGAAAATTGTATTTTTCTAAGAATTTGTCCATTTCTTCCAGGTTGTCCATTTTATTGGCTAATAATTGCTGATAGTAGTCTCTTATGATCCTTTGTATTTCTGTGTTGTCTGTTGCGATCTCTCCATTTTCATTTCTAATTTTATTGATTTGATTTTTCTCTCTTTGCTTCTTGATGAGTCTGGCTAATGGTCTGTCAATTTTATTTATCCTTTCAAAGAACCAGCTTTTGGCTTTGTTGATTTTTGCTATGGTCTCTTTTGTTTCTTTTGCATTTATTTCTGCCCTAATTTTTAAGATTTCTTTCCTTCTGCTAACTCTGGGGTTCTCCAATTCTTCCTTTTCTAGTTGCTTTAGGTGTAGAGTTAGGTTATTTATTTGACTTTTTTCTTGTTTCTTGAGGTATGCCTGTATTGCTATGAACTTTCCTCTTAACACTGCTTTTATAGTGTCCCACAGGTTTTGTGTTGTTGTGTTTTCATTTTCATTAGTTTCTATGCATATTTTGATTTCTTTTTTGATTTCTTCTGTGATTTGTTGGTTATTCAGAAGCGTGTTGTTCAGCCTCCATATGTTGGAATTTTTAATAGTTTTCCTCCTGTAATTGAGATCTAATCTTAGTGCATTATGGTCAGAAAAGATGCTTGGAATGATTTCGATTTTTTTGAATTTATCAAGGTTATATTTATGGCACAGGATGTGATCTATCCTGGAGAAGGTTCCATGAGCACTTGAGAAAAAGGTGAAATTCATTGTTTTGGGGTGAAATGTCCTATAGATATCAATTAGGTCTAACTGGTCTAATGTATCATTTAAAGTTTGCGTTTCTTTGTTAATTTTCTGTTTAGTTGATCTGTCCATATGTGTGAGTGGGGTATTAAAGTCTCCCACTATTATTGTGTTGTTGTTAATTTCCCCTTTCATACTTGTTAGCATTTGTCCTACATATTGCGGTGCTCCTATATTGGGTGCATATATATTTATAATTGTTATATCTTCTTCTTGGATTGATCCTTTGATCATTATGTAGTGGCCTTCTTTGTCTCTTTTCACAGCCTTTATTTTAAAGTCTATTTTATCAGATATGAGTATTGCCACTCCTGCGTTCTTTTGGTCTCTATTTGCATGGAATATCTTTTTCCAACCCTTCACTTTCAGTCTGTATATGTCCCTTGTTTTGAGGTGGGTCTCTTGTAAGCAGCATATAGAGGGTTCTTGTTTTTGTATCCTTTCGGCCAGTCTTTGTCTTTTGGTTGGGGCATTCAATCCATTTACATTTAAGGTAATTATTGATAAGTATGATCCCGATGCCATTTGTTTTATTATTTTGGGTTTGGGTTTATACTCCCTTTTTGTGTTTCCTGTCTAGAGAATATACTTTAGAATTTGTCGGAGAGCTGGTTTGGTGGTGCTGAATTCTCTCAGCTTTTGCTTGTCTGTAAAGCTTTTGATTTCTCCTTCGTATTTGAATGAGATCCTTGCTGGGTATAGTAATCTGGGCTGTAGGTTATTTTCTTTCATCACTTTAAGTATGTCTTGCCATTCCCTCCTGGCCTGAAGAGTTTCTATTGAGAGATCAGCTGTTATCCTTATGGGAATCCCCTTGTGTGTTATTTGTTGTTTTTCCCTTGCTGCTTTTAATAGTTGTTCTTTGTGTTTGATCTTTGTTAATTTGATTAATATGTGTCTTGGGGTGTTTTGCCTTGGGTTTATCCTATTTGGAACTCTCTGGGTTTCTTGGCCTTGGGTGATTATTTCCTTCCCCATTTTAGGGAAGTTTTCAACTATTATCTCCTCAAGGATTTTCTCATGGTCTTTCTTTTTGTCTTCTTCTTCTGGGACTCCTATAATTCGAATGTTGGAGCGTTTCATATTGTCCTGGAGGTCTCTGAGATTTTCCTCATTTCTTTTAATTCGTTTTTTCTTTTTTCCTCTCTGATTCATTTATTTCTACCATTCTATCTTCTATTTCACTAATCCTATCTTCTGCCTCCGTTATTCTATTATTTGTTGCCTCCAGAGTGTTTCTGATCTCATCTATTGCATTATTCATTGTATATTGACTCTCTTTTATTTCTTCTAGGTCCTTGTTGAACCTTTCTTGCATCTTCTCAATCCTTGTCTCTAGGCTATTTATCTGTGATTCCATTTTGATTTCAAAATTTTGGATCATTTTCACTATCAATATTCGGAATTCTTTCTCAGGTAGATTCCCTATCTCTTCCTCTTTTGTCTGGTTTGGTGGGCATTTCTCCTGTTCCTTTACCTGTTGAGTATTCCTCTGTCTCTTCATCTTGGTTATATTGCTGCGTTTGGGATGGCCTTTTTATATTCTGGGAATTTGTGGAGTTCTCTTTATTGTGGAGCTTCCTCACTGTGGGTGGGGTTGTATCAGTGGCTTGTCAAGGTTTCCTGGTTAGGGAGGCTTGTGTTGGAGGTCTGGTGGGTGGAGCTCGGTTTCTTCTCTCTGGAGTGCAGTGGAGTGACCAGTAATGGGTTATGAGACGTCTAAAGTTTTGGAGTAACTTTGAGCTGCCTGTATATTGAAGCTCAGGGGTGTGTTCCTGTGTTTCTGGAGAATTTGTGTGATATGTCTTGCTCTGGAACTTGTTGGCCCTTGGGTGGAGCTTTGTTTTAGTGTGGGTATGGAGGCATTTGATGAGCTCCTATTGCTTAATGTTCCCTGAATTCAGGAGTTCTCTGATGTTCTCAAGCTTTGGACTTAAGCCTCCTGCTTCTGGTTTTCAGTTTTATTTTTACAGTGGTCTCTAGACTTCTCCATCTATACAGCACCAATGATATAGCATCTAGGTTAAAGATGAAAGGTTTCTCCACATTGAGGGACACCCAGAGAGGTTCACTGGGTTACATGGAGAAGAGAAGAGGGAGGGGGTAGTTAGAGGTGACTGGAATGAGATGCGGTGAGATCAAAAGAGGAGAGAACAAGTTAGTCAATAGTCACTTCCTTATGTGCGCTCCATAGTCTGGACCTCTCAGAGGTATTCACGGAGTTATACAGGGAAGAGGAGAAAGAGGAAGTAGATAGAGGTGTCCAGGAGGGTAAGAGAGAGGAATGAAAAGGAGAGAGACAGGTCCAGCCAGTAATGAGTTCCTTAGGTGTTCTCCACCATCTAGAACACACAGAAAATCACAGAGTTGGATATAGAAGAGATGGGGCAGGGGGGAGGAGACAGAGGCCACCTGGTGGAGAAAAAGGAGAGTCCAAAAGGAGGAGAGAGTGGTCAAGCCAGTAATCTCGCTATCAGGTAAGACTGGGTTATGAAATGTACAAGATTGACAACAAAAACCGAAAAGCAAAGATTAAAAACCTAGAGTAGAGGTTAGATTTTCAAAAATACAATATTAAAGAGAGGAAGCAGAAGGAAGGAAGAAAAAAAAAAGAAAAAGAAAAAAATAATAAGAAAAAAAAAACACAAGATTAAAAAAGAAATACCAACAACAACCACGCGAAGACTATATATGGTGTTTGCCTTAAAAAAGTAGAGTCTTTTTTTTTTTTGAAAACTAATAGTTATAGAAATAAAAAGTAGAGAAATAGAAGACTTAATTTTAAAAAAAGTTAGAAAAAAAAAAGAAAGCAAAAATAAATAAATAAATAAGGAATGATTGTAAAAATTGTGAAGATATATCTGGCCCTTCTCTGATGTTGTGGGCCGTGTGGGGTCACTTCCAAGGCGGTTCCCTCTGTTTAACTTCTGTTTGCTGGTCTCTTCAGTGTCTGAATTCCGTCCTGACACATGGGGGCGGTGGTGGACACTTTTTTTTTTTTTTTTTTTAGGCTCACTAGTTCAGTTGCACTGTGGGGAGGGGGGGATGCTGCAAACAAGTAGCACTGTCGTGGGCACACAGCGTCTCAACCCCGCTGGACCTGTCTCCCCCCACGATACACAAACCGCTCCGGCTCCACGGAGCTCAGCCAGGAACCATCCGAGGCCGGCCCCAGGCTTCGCGCACCTCCCCGGTCCAAGCCGCTCAGGTTTGGCGCCCAGGTAACCCTCAGAGGCACAGACTTGTTTGGGACTGCGCTCTGCGCCCCTCCCAGGTCCGAGCAGCTCGGGAGCTTGGCGAGCGCGGTCGCTGGGACTTGTCCCCTTCTCTGTCTCTACTGCTCAGTTTTCTGGGTGTACTGCTGGCGCTCCTTGTGAGGCGGATGGTGACTGTCCTGCACCCCCTGAAGTCTCAGCAAAGAAGCCTGCCTGCAGCTTTTTAGGTAAAGTCTCTCTGGGGCTGCGATTGCCCCTTTCCAGCCCTTACAGCTCTGGCTGCCTGTCCCCGGCGGGGGATGGTCTGCAGCCGGCTATTTCCATTCCATCCTTTGTTCTGTGCGCGGTCCTGGCGGGGTCTTATGTTCCAGCTTTTCGCGTGGTAGCTATCCCCCAGTCTGGTTTGCTAGCCCAAGTTCGATCGCTCTGGTTACGCATGGGGCGTTTCTGCCCGCTTCTTACCGAGCCCGGCAGCCGGCGCCTCCCGTGCTTCCCTGCCCTGCCCCCACTTGCTAGCGGCGGTTGCAGGCGTCTGCGCTGCTTTTCCGCTGGGGGAGTTATTGTTGGGCTTGTAATCTGTTGGTTTTAATTATTTATTCGTTTTTCCTTCCTGTTATGTTGCCCTCTGTGTTTCCAAGGCTCGCCTCAGACTCGGCAGGTAGAGTGTTTCCTTGTGTTTGGAAACCTCTCTTCTTAGAATTCCCTTCCCAGGACGGGCTTCCCTTCCCGGGACGGAGCTCCCTCCCCACCTCCTTTGTCTCTTTTCTCGTCTTTTATATTTTTTCCTACCTGTTTTTGAAGACAATGATGTGCTTTTCTGGTTGCCTGATGTCCTCTGCCTGCATTCAGAGGTTGTTTTGTGGAGTTTGCTCCGCGTTGAAATGATCTTTTGAGGAATTTGTGAGGGAGAAAGTGGTCTTCCCTTCCTATTCTTCCACCATCTTAGGACCGCCCCTGGAGAAGACTCTTGAGAGTCCCTTGGACAGCAAGGAGATCCAACCAGTCCATCCTAAAGGAGATCAGTCCTGGGGGTTCTTTGGAAGGACTGATGCTAAAGCTGAAATTGCAATACTTTGGCCACCTCATGCGAAGAACCGACTCAATGGACAAGACCCTGATGGTGGGAGAGATTGGGGACAGGAGAAGGGGACGACAGAGGATGAGATGGCTGGATGGCATCACCGACTAGATGGACATGAGTTTGGGTAAACTTCAGGAGTCGGTGATGGACAGGGAGGCCTGGCGTGCTGCGATTCATGGGGTCACAAAGAGTCGGACACGACTGAGTGACTGAACTGAACTTAACTTAAAGGCTTCCTGATCCTAGACAATCATCTTCTCAGTGTCTTCACATGGCAAAAAGGGCAAGGGAGTTCTACGAATTCTTTTATAAGGACACTAATCCCATCCATAAGGGCCCCACTCTCATGACATCATGTAAACCCCCAAAGGTTCCAGCCCTAAATGTCATCACTGTGGGGCTGAGGCATCAGCCAGTGAATTTTGGAGGCTCACAAGCCTTCACTCCACAGCAGCTAGAAGGCAAAAAATGCTAACTCACAGAGGGCCTTGGACATTGTGCTATGGAGACTGAGTTTTAACATGGGAACGGCTGAAACAGGTCAAGTTAGAAACTTAGAAACTTCATCCCCTAAGTCAAGTCATCTGTGGGCTCCCAGGGAATGACATTTTTCTTCTTTAGAGCATAAGAAATATAATTCCACCCATGCATGCAATTTTAAATTTTCTAGTAGTCATATTATTTAAAAAGCAAGAATAATAATAAATAATAAATATAATATATAATAAATATAATTCCACCCATGCATGCAATTTTAAATTTTCTAGTAGTCATATTATTTAAAAAGCAAGAAAAAAAGGTGAGATTGGTTATTAATGTATTTTATTTAATTTTTCCAAAATAAAATATTTATTTTATTTAATATTTCCAAATATTATCACTTCAATATGTCATCAAAGTATTAATAAATAAAACTATTGCTGAGCTATTTTACTTTTTTCACCAATATGAAATCTGGTATATATTTTACACTTACAAAACGGCTCATTTCTGACTAGCCACATTTCAAGTGGGTGGCTACTGGGTAGTTACCATGTTGGACAATGCAGGAAAAATATCCACTGATGACTATCTCCATTCGTTGGATGGAGAAAGCATTGAAAAATCATTGTGGGGAAGGTAGTGTAAGAGACAGATTGACCAGCTCACTCTATCAATAAACCCCAGCTTATTCTCCTGGAACTTTAAGAATCTTCATATGAGGCTTGCTGGCTCAGTGGTAAAGAATCTACCTGCCAATACAAAAGACACAGGTTCGATCCCTGATCCAAGAAGATCTCCATGCCATGGAGCAACTAAGCCCATGCACTACAACTATTGAGCTTGTGCCCTAGAGCCCAGGAACCACAGCCATTAAAGTTTACACACCCTAGAGCCCGTGCTCACAACAAAAGAAGCCCCCACAATGAGAAGCCCCACACGCCAGAACGAGAGAGTAGCCTCCACTCACTGCAAGTGGAGAAAAGCCCACGTAGCAACAAAGAGCCAGCATAGCCAAAAATAAATAAATGAGTAAATTTTTTTAAAAAGGAGTATTTATAAGGCTTGCCATACACCTTACCTTCACTCGAAAGTAAATGACATTCCCTGGTGCCGTGGAGAGTGCAAGAGTCTGGGAAATAAAACATGGTAGAAATGATGCCACAGACACCTCAGTAGAACTCTTTGGGTCTCTGTTCACCACCAGCTGGATACTGAAGTTCAGGTTACTTGTCCCACCCAGGGATCCTGCTTGGTACTCAGGGCTCCCAGGATAGAACTGATCTTCTTGCCAGAGGAGAACTCAGTGGGTCCCTGTAGCTGTTTCTTCAGGGGAACAATAGCCCACCCTCCAGGAACATTTCAGTCGGACCCTACATCTTCATGAGAACCTCATGAGGGTATTTGGCATGTAGTGGACACACCATGCCTTTAGAGTTCTTGTTCTTTCCCCTTGAATTATAAGCTTTCAGTAAATGTTGGGTTGCCATAACCAAACTTTTATAAGGAGGTCCTCAGAGTCTTTCTAATCTGCTGTTAGAAAACAGACAGACCAAAAACACCTGCCTGGAGCCCAGAGCTTCCCGAAGCATTGAAGCACTGCCTGTCTTCCGGGACAGCAGAAATAACACACGATGTAGGTTGAGGTACCTGCTTGGGAGGACAGTGACATTTTCCTCTTTATCTTCCTCCAAAAGCAGATCTATAAAGACAAGCATTCTTATTGGGAGAACAAAAATACTGTGCACTTTGATTATGTCCTGACTGTATATTTTGCCAACACAAGTTAAAAAGTCGAAAGAGGGAAAGAAATGACGAAAGGACAGGCATACAGAGTTTTATGTAAGAAAAGCTGCTGATCAACATGCGAGTCATATGTAGCTCTTTGAATGTCCTGTCTGGTCTGCAGAGATAACAGAGGCATCTTACCCTCTTTGATGGGGAAAGCAGTTTTTCCATGTGACTATTTAGCCCCAATTAAGAAGGAATTCTAAGCTAGTCATTTCCCTCTTAGGAGGACAAAACAAGAAAAGCAATGTCGTGCCCAACCCCTGCTGCATGTGTGGAGTTGGGCAACCTCCTCCCTATCACTGACTCTTTTCCATCTTGAACACATCCAGATCCATGGCTTTAAGTATTGTTTGTGCTTAGTTGCTCAGTCATGTCCAACTCTTTGCAACCCCATGGACTGCAGCCCACCAGGCTTCTTTGTCCATAGGGATTCTCCAGGCAAGAATACTGGAGTGGGTTGTCATGCCCTCCTCCAGATCTTCTCAGTGCAGGGCTTGAACCCAGGCTTCCCACACTGCAGGTGGATTCTTTACCTTCTGAGCCATACAGTTCATTCCCCAGTCCCCTGCCCCCTGCCCCTGCCCACTGCCCACCCATCTATTTCCTTCTCATTCTGGGCAACCAGTGACTCACGCTTAAGCTCTCAGATATACCCTTGACTCATCTCTTTCTCACCCATCCCACGTCGAATTCATCAACAAATCCTAGAGGCTCAGAATATATCTGAGGTCTCACCATTCTCATCTCCTCCTCTGCTCCCATCCTAACTCAGCTCCATCTCTCACTGCAAGGCTTTCTGACTGGTCTCCTCATTCCCACTCTTGTCCCCTACAATCCACTATCCATATAGCAGTAAGACTGATCCTTTGAAAACCTAAGTCAGATGAAGTCACTCCTCTACTCAAAAACCATTAGCCCCTCAGCTCTGTGGAATAATATCTGAGCTCTTGTTAAGCCCTTTGGCTGTTCCCACTCAGCTCCAGCCACTCCTTACTGGTTGCCTAGGAAGGACACCATGTTCCCACCTCAGGGCCTTTGCACTGCAGGTCCTTCTAATGTGTTCCACTCATGTGTGATTATCCCTCATTTCATTCAGGTCTCAGACCAAAAATTGCCTCTGCAGAAGACCTTCCTAGACCACGCCATCCAAAACTCCACCTTCTTCAGACCTTGTTCCCTCTGCTTTATTTTTTCCTTATAGCATTATAACTACCTGACCTGTTATGTTTTTATTTGCTTATCTATTTACTGTCTATCTACTCTCACCAGAATGTAAACTCTGGGAAGGCAATCCATGTGTGTGTTCAGTCATGTCTGATTCTTTGTGACCCCATGGACTGTAACCCTGCAGGCTTCTCTGTCCATGGAATTTTCCAGGCAAGAATACTAGAGTGGGTTTCCATTTCCTACTCCAAGGGATCTGCCCAACCTAGGGATCAAACCTGCATCTCTTGTATCTCCTGCATCAGCAGGCAAATTCTTTACCATTACACCACCTGGGAAGCCAGGAAGGCAAGGACTTGTCTTATCCACTGTTGTATTTATATACCTAGAAGAGTGCTTAACCTATAGGGAATCAATAAATATTGTTTTTATTTTTTTATTTTTTTTCTTTCTTTATTTATTTTTTATTTTACTTTACAATTCTATATAAGTTTTGCCATACATTGACATGAATCCACCACGGGTGTACATGCGTTCCCAAACATGAACCTCCCCCCCCACTCCCCTCCCCACAACATCTCTCTGGGTCATCCCCGTGTACCAGCCCCAAGCATGCTGTATCCTGCATCGGACATAGACTGGCGATTCAATTCTTGCATGATATTATACATGTTTCAAATATTGTTTTTAAAAAAATGAATGAATTCAACAAATTGCATCATGGGCAAATCCTTCAAAATTCTTGGTCCCAGGAAATGGTAAGTTGAAGGCTAGAACTTTCTTTCAAATATTTATCATTTATTCAGAAAAGCAAAGCCTATGCAGTCTTGACTCACTTATAAAATTATTAAGCATTCCTTTACTCAAAAAGTTTTCCTACGATGCCTATTAGGTCCTTCTCACTGTCACATTCATCCTGAAGGCCCTTTATTGATGATGGAGGACTAACAGAGAGAAATGAGGCCCAAAGAGGTCCCAATAGACAGATGGAGGTCTAGTCATTCCTCCCAAAATCAGAAGTGTGTTAGCCAGTGGCATGGACAACATATGTGTAGGTGGAACCATGGACCAGGGTGAAGGAGGTAACTTGTGGATTGCAAATTCTTTTGCGTAGCTGTACTTGCAACCTCAGGTGGATTCACAGTACATCCAGAAGCCACCTGAACAGGTTAAATGTCTCCATGGAATTCATGTCCCTGGGGCCTAAATTCTGCCACCAGCATGGCCTGAGTCTATGAAACCCAATGTGACTGTCACAGGAAGGAGAAGGCTCTCCCACCATGGCGTATTAGGTGTATTATATCTCACACAGCACACCTTGAGTTTGTTCTCAAGGAGAGTTTCCAGTTGAGGCATCAGGGTGGTGGAAGTCTGCAATACTGTTACTCCTCTCTCTTTACCTTTAGTTCTAATCAGAAGGTAATAGACTTTAACAAAGACTTGAAAGGAAGGGATTTGCCTTATTGATGTTGCATGCGTGTGTGTTAAGTCACTCCAGTCGTGTCTGACTCTTTGCAACCCTATGGACTAACCTGCTAGGCTCCTCTGTCCATGGTATTCCTCAGGTAAGAATACTAGAGTGAGTTGTCATGCCCTCCTCCAGGAGATCTTCTCAACCCAGGGATAGAACCTATATGTCTTATGTCTCCTGCATTGGGAGGCGGGTTCTTTACCACTAGCACCACCTGGGAAGCCCTTATTAATGTTACCCTTGCCCAGTAGAGAACTCTCTGGAAAGACTGGGATGGAGGTTCAGCAGAGACTTTAGGTCAAAGCAGGAACCTTTCTTAACTTCTCCAAGCCTGGAGCCACCCCAAGTGTGGCATGGGTGTGACACCTCTCCTAACTCAGTCACTGAAGGATGCCTCACACCTCATCTGGTCCCACAGCCTTCATGACAGCTACATCCCAGTGCTGCTGGCTTCTCAATATTCCAAATATTCCCTCATCCAGACCACAGCCTTAAGCTCTGAGTTCATGTGTTTGTTGCCACACCCACCATCTCCCTGTGGACATGTAATAGGCAGGTCCCAAATGGACCTGCTCCTCCACCCTAACTAGGCTTCAGTGGGTGGATGTCCATTCACCCAGTTGCAGTGGGAAGAATCTTTGTCACTTTTTTTCTAAATTGGAGTACAGTTGATTTACAACATTGTATTAGGATTAGGTGTATAGCAAAGTGACTCAGTTATGCATATATGCATATCCACTCTTTTTAAGGTTATTTTCCCATATCAGGCATTACAGAGTATTGAGTAGCATTCCTGTGCTATACAGTAAGTAGATCCTTATTAGTTATCTATTTTATATATAGTAGTGTGTATATGTCAATCTCAATCTCCCAGTTTGTACCCCCTATCCCGCTGCTAACCATAAGTTTGTTTTCTACATTTGTAACTCTATTTCTATTTTGTAAATAAGTTCATTTGTACCTTCATTTTAGATCCCACATATAAGCAATATCACATTACATTTTTCTTTCTCTGTCTGAAACCTCTGTGTCATTCTTCTTCTTTCTCTTTCCCTCACCCTTCACACTCAGTATAGCAATGATTACCCTTGGCTCCTCTTTCAAAACACATCTAGAATTGCGCCACCTCTCAGCATCTCACCACCACCTTTTCAGGCTCAACTGCCTCCATTTCCTACAGACTCTACAGAATCCTCTTTGGGGCTCTCTCTGCCCCAAACCTTGCCCCTAAAATTGACTTTTCATGGGGAAGCCATATTTAAACAAAAATCAAAACATGCTTCATTTCCTCTCACACCTTCTGATGGCTTCCCAATAAAATCAGGATAAAATTTGAACTCCCTGCTGTGACCAGCAAGGCTTAGGAAACCTGGGCATCCCAAGTGGTCTGGGTTCATCACTCACTAATCTCTTCCCTGAAAATTGGGTCTTCTTGCTCTTTCTTGAATGTGCCAAGCTCATTTCTCCCTTGGGGTCTCTATTCTTGTTACTCCTCTGCCTAGAGAAATGGTCTCCCTTCACTCAGGTGTCACCTCATCTGAGAGGCTTCCCCAACTATCCTATCTAAAATAGTCACTTAACCTCAACTTGGTCACTTTAGGCCTTCAATCTGCCTCATCTTCCCCAAGCACTTTGTAGAATCACTACCTGACATAAGGGCATAAGTTTTGTGGGTTTATTTATTTATTTGTCTCCCTAGTGGAATGTGGGGGCTTCCAAGGCAGTGCTAGTCATAAAGAACCTGCCTGCCAATGAAGGAGAAATAAGAGATATGGCTTAGATCCCTGGGTTGAGAAGATCCCCTGGAGGAAGGCATGGCAACCCACTCCAGTATTCTTGCCTGGAGAATCCCATGGACAGAGGAGACTGGTGGGCTACAGTCCATGGGGTTGCAAAGAGTCAGACATGACTGAAGAGACTTGGCACACAGCAGCACTGGTGGAATGTGAGCCCCAGGAGAACAGGTCTTTGTCCTGCCAGGGGATTGATCTGCAAGCAAGAATCACCAGCATCAGAGACCAGGGGACAGGCTGCATGATTCCTTCTGCTATAAATGTGCCCACTCTGATCTCAGACCTCTCCACCTTTGCTCACTTTCCTTGCTTTCAGCCACTTTGAGGCAGTGGCTCAAAGTGAAAAGATGAGGCAGAATGGTGACATATTTCCCTTTGATAGTTTGTGGGGGTTTTGTTTGGTTTCTGTTGTTTGTTTTTTATCATGCACTTCAGCATGCAAGATATTAGTTCTTCAACCAGGGGTTGACCCCACGCCCCCTGCAGTGGAAGTGCAGAATCTTAACTACTGGAACCAGGAAAGTCCCCATTGGAGAGTTCTAAGTAGGAAACTTTTCCAGTGCTATCTAGTGGAAACTTAAAAGGCTTCAACACTGAACATCAATTCCTAAGAAGATTTTTCTTCCTACCTGACAAAACCATAGGTCAAAGAAACTATCATAGCATTGTTGAGTTAGAAGGTACATTTGTATTCAAGTTCAGTTTGTCCCATTTTTGCAGATAAGGAGACTGAGGCACAAAAGAATGATTGGCTCAACATTTTACAGTGAGTCAAGGCCAGAATTGATGCAATAGTCTTCCTCCTGCCATAGCCACAGCTCACTCCACTGCCAAGTCCTTCACCTGCCTCTGAGCTTGTCCTGGGAAAACCCTTTGGCTCCAAACACCCAGAACTGAAGATCAGTTTGCCAAAATGTGACATCTTCAGCTCACTCCTTCACTGGGCATGTAATCCCTTGCCCAAACCCAACTATTGGAACTATATCCAATATCTTATGATAAACCACAGTAGTAAGAATACAAAAAAGAATATACACACACACAAACACGCACACACACACACCCAGATGTATAACTGAATCACTTTGCTGTACAGCAGGAATTAACATAACATTGTAAATCAACTAGGTGTGGGTGTGTGCTCAGTCATGTCCGATTTTTTGCAACCCCATGGGTTGTATGTAGCCCACCAAGCTCCTCTGTCCATGGAATTTTCCAGAAATAAAACTGGAGTGGAGATCCAGGGATCAAAACCTCGTCTCTTGTGTGTCCTGTATTTGCAGGCAGATTCTGTACCACTGTTCCACCTGGAAAGTCTGTTTGTAAATCAACTTTATCTCAATAAAATAAATTTTACAAAAATAAATAAAGTTTTCTAGCAGTTACATTAATGGGAATGAAAAGAAGCAGATTTTTTAAAAATATATGCTTTCACAGCAGATGAACCTGTTTCAAATCCTTCTCCTCCAATAGCTAGTTGTGTGAACTGATATAATTTTTTTAGCTTCCACACAAGATACAGAACACTCTTAAAAATATGACCCTTTTATATAGATTTTAAAATATAAAAATAAATACACCCTCTTTCGTTGACTCTATGATGAACAAGCTAATGCTTTCTTTAAAAAAAAAAAAAAAACACTCTTCTTATAACCTAGAAACTCTCACAACCACTGCCAGAGAGGCAGCAACCATAAGGTTTCTGTGAAGAACAGCCATTGGCAATTTCTGGCAAGACCAAAAAAAAAAAAAGACTGGCACAAAGCACCTTAGATTCTATAAAATATTCTACACTTCCTACTAAATATATATAAATTTTACAAAAATTTAAATGTGAAGAACTACCTCCAGGGAGAGGAACAGAAAATGAATGGGAAAGGAGCTTTCACTTTCCATTTCCTTCCACTCTGCACAGTTTGACTTTTTCAACCTACGAAATGTATTCAATCATAACTGAGCCATTTGGGGGCTTATTTTCTCCTGCATACTTCTGCGACGTTAAAAAGGCTTAATCAATCTTCAGTCAGGTCAGTTCAGTTCAGTTCAGTTCAGTCTCTCAGTCGTGTCCAACTCTTTGCAACCCCATGAATTGCAGCACACCAGGCCTCCCTGTCCATCACCAACTCCAGGAGTTCACTCAAACTCATGTCCATCAAGTTGGTGATGCCATCCAGCCATCTCATCCTCTGTCATCCCCTTTTCCTCCTGCCCCCAATCCCTTCCAGCATCAGAGTCTTTTCCAATGAGTCAACTCTTCACATGAGGTGGCCAAAGTACTGGAGCTGCAGCTTTAGCATCATTCCTTCCAAAGAAATCCCAGGGTTGATCTCCTTCAGAATGGACTGGTTGGATCTCCTTGCAGTCCAAGGGACCCTCAAGAGTCTTCTCCAACACCACAGTTCAAAAGCATCAATTCCTCGGCGCTCAGCTTTCTTCACAGTCCAACTCTCACATCCATACATGACTACTGGAAAAACCATAGCCTTGATTAAATGGAGCTTTGTTGCCAAAGTAATGTCTCTACCTTTCAATATGCTATCTAGGTTGGTCATAACTTGCCTTCCAAGGAGTAAACATCTTTTAATTTCATGGCTGCAATCACCATCTGCAGTGATTTTGGAGCCCCCCAAAATAAAGTCTGACACTGTTCCCACTGTTTCCCCAATTATTTCCCATGAAGTGATGGGACCAGATGCCATGATCTTAGTTTTCTGAATATTGAGCTTTAAGCTAACTTTTTCACTCTCCACTTTCACTTTCATCAAGAGGCTTTTTAGTTCCTCTTCACTTTCTGCCATAAGGGTGGTGTCATCTGCATATCTGAGGTTATTGGTATTTCTCCCAGCAATCTTGATTTCAGCTTGTGCTTCTTCTAGCCCAGCGTTTCTCATGATGTACTCTGCATAGAAGTTAAATAAGCAGAGTGACAATATACAGCCTTGATGTACTCCTTTTCCTTTTTGGAACCAGTCTGTTGTTCCATGTCCAGTTCTAACAACTGTTGCTTCCTGGCCTGCATATAGGTTTCTCAAGAGGCAGGTCAGGTGGTCTAGTATTCCCATCTCTTTCAGAATTTTCCACAGTTTCTTGTGATCCACACAGTCAAAGGCTTTGACATAGTCAATAAAGCAGAAATAGATGTTTTTCTGGAACTCTCTTCCTTTATCCATGATTCAGTCATCCAGCTGAAGCCTGGCTTGGAGAATTTTGAGCATCACTTTACTAGCATGTGAGATGAGTGCAATTGTGCAGTAGTTTGAGCATTTTTTGGCATTGCCTTTCTTTGAGATTGGAATGAAAACTGACCTTTTCCAGTCCTGTGGTCACAGCTGAGTTTTCCAAATTTGCTGGCATATTGAGTGCAGCACTTTCACAGCATTAATCAATCTTAATTTTTTAAAGTAGAAGAATAAGTTAAGTAAATAACGAAGTGAATTATCATAAAGTTCTATCTTTCTTGCTCTCAACTTCTTAGCATTTGAGAAATTGGGGAAGGTTTCTAAAGACCCAAAGAGACTAAAAGTCGTGGCAGTGCAGAACGAGAAGCACTTGGCCAGAGATAAGAGACAGAAATGAACAGCGCCCCAAATCAGCAAAGCTGCAGAGAAAGTTATCTTTATGGTCTGCTGGTGGCTGCCAATTCTTTTTAAACATTAATTAAGCATTAATTCTGTGCAACAAGGTATTTATATATTATCCAATTTAATCTTTCTTCCTTTTAGAGTATAGCTGCTTTACAATGTTGTGTTAATTTCTGTTGTACAGCAAAAACTGCCAAATTTTGAACTAACTTTGGGAAAACAATGTGTTAAAATATAACAAACATTAATATCTCTGACCCATAGACTTCCCTACAAGGTTTTATTGTGAAGAAAATTTCTACAATACTTTAGAAAAATTCCAGGCATAAAAATATTCCCATAATTTCTTTTAATAGCAAAAATAATTGGCAATATCTCAAATTTACATCAATAGGTTAATAGTTAAGTAAAATATGATCCATCCAGTGACTAGAAATGAATCCATAATAATGCTATTAAAGCTTTATTAAAAATATGATAACCAGATGAAATTTTACAAAGATATAAAATTGCATTTATAGTACAATTTGGTCAAAGAGCAACACTTTTTTAATGCAGAAAATTTAATGTTGAAGAAACAGCCAAATAAATTTAAACAGGAAAAATATATGGATAAAAAGGACAAACACCCTAAATCTAGCATTCATCTATTTATTCATTCATTTATTCCACCACTGTCGATTATGCACTTTCTTTGTGCTTTATACTGTATTTTGAACTGAAGTACAATGGTGAAGAAAACACACATAATCATTGCCCTGAAGAAGCTTGTGACCTAGTAACACACAGATCATCCATCTCCCTAAGGAGGTTATCAGAACAAAGGGATCAAAGTAAAATCAAGAGATAATGGACTAAAAGTAAACTAGCTATTCTTCAAAAAGCAAGAAGAATAGTGACAAAATAAAGCCAAAAGAAAAAAAGACGAGAGAATTGTTAAATTTAAAAGCTGGAAATAATTTATTTCAACTCCCAAAAGCAGCATCAATAAAAGAATCTGCTTTGTGAAAAAGACACATAATATAGACAAATATCTCACCATACAATCAACAGCAACAAAAAAACAGGAATGTCAAACATTAACAGTGAAAGATTTCCTGCATATCAGGAGCTCGGGAGTTGCTGCTCCTGTCCTCACAATGAGAAAAGAGCTGAACAAACTCAAAAGCAGCAGCTCTTCTCAGGTTCATCAAGAACAGAGATAACAGGCAAACTATTGCTCCAAGACAGGTGGATTCAGGGAGTCTCAACTTAGTGGAGCAGAGACCTCCATGGGAGCTAGTACTGGGTGGGAAAACCAACTGCAATTGACAAATGCAAGTGGCTTCTCTGCTCGGTGTGGACAAGTTTGAGAATTAAAAACTCCAGGGGGGATAATTTGAAGAGGGTCTCACACTTCTGTGAGCTTTACCTCAAGGAGCTGTCCCAGCAAACCCTGGGCAAAGCTTACCTTCCAAGCTCACACAACAAACTTTGGATAAGAATTTCCATACAACAGAGGGAGAGGGAAGGAAGCATTCTGAAATATTCCCAAAGCATTCTCTTCTCCACATATTAAGAATGAGAAGAGACTTATGGTCATAGGAATGAAATAGTTATTGGTTTAGTAAAAGAGAAAACTATGTATATTTGTATAATAGTTTTAAAATCTCAGAGCAGTGGTAGATTTTCAAAGACATGTATTGACCAAAACTGATGAAATAAGAGGAAAATTTGAATGGAATAAGAAAAGGTGTAGAGTAATGGGCTTTCCCTATGCTTCTGTAAGAAGTAACCTGATATTCTGCAATGCAATTTGTAGGACCATGTCAAAGATTTATAAGTCGTGAACATAGTGATCTATGTTGCGTGCATGCATGCTCAGTCACTTCAGTCATGTCCAACTCTTTACAACCCTATGGACTGTAGCCAGCCAAATTCCTCCATCCATGGGATTCTCCAGGAAAGAACACTGGAGTGGGTTTCCATACTCTCCTCCAGGGTTCTTCCTGACACAGGGATCAAATCCGTGTCTCCTACATGGCAAATGGATTCTTTACCACTGAGCCCCTAGGGAAGCCATGACCTATAAGTTACCCTTATGCAAATTTATCCTAATAAAATAACAAATAAGAGTAAAAAAGTGTCTTCTTCCATTCAGTTCAGTTCAGTTCAGTCACTCAGTCATGTCCGACTCTTTGTGACCCCATGAATCACAGCACGTCAGGGCTCCCTGCCCACCACCAACTCCCAGGGTTCACTCAGATTCACATCCATTGAGTCAGTGATGCCATCCAGCCATCTCATCCTCTGTCATCCCCTTCTTCTCCTGCCCCCAATCCCTTCCAGCATCAGAGTCTTTTCCAATGAGTCAACTCTTCACATGAGGTGGCCAAAGTACTGGAGCTTCAGCTTTAGCATCATTCCTTCCAAAGAAATCTCAGGGTTGATCTCCTTCAGAATGGACTGGTTGGATCTCCTTGCAGTCCAAGGGATTCTCAAGAGTCTTCTCAACACCACAGTTCAAAAGCATCAGTTCTTCGGTGCTCAGCATTCTTCACAGTCCAACTCTCACATCCATACATGACCACAGGAGAAACTATAGCCTTGGCTAGATGGACCTTTGTCAGCAAAGTAATGTCTCTGCTTTTGAATATGCTATCTAGGTTGGCCATAACTTTTCTTCCAAGGAGTAAGCGTCTTTTAATTTCATGGCTGCAATCACCATCTGCAGTGATTTTGGAGCCCCAAAAAATAAAGTCTGACACTGTTTCCACTGTTTCCCCATCTATTTCCCATGAAGTAATGGGACTGGATGCCATGATCTTCGTTTTCTGAATGTTGCACTCCATTACCAAAGATATTTATCAAAGTATTATGTATAATAGCAAAAACTAGGAATAGATTGCTACTGCTGCTTAGTCACTCAGCCATGTCCAGCTGTTTGTGAACTCATGGACTGTAGCCCACCTGGCTTCTCTGTCCATTGGATTCTCCAGGCAAGAATACCGGAGTGGGTTGCCATTCCCTTCTCCAGGAGATCTTTCTGACCCAGGGATCAAACCTAGATCTCCCATATTGCAGGCAGATTCTTTACCATCTGAGTCACCAGGGAAGCCCAAAGAATAGATTGGATGTCTAATAATAACAATTTTGATTTTAAAAATTGTGGTATATCCATACAATGGATTGTTAACCAATCCTTAAAATTGAGACTGTGGGTACTTCTTGGTTCCAAAAGATGTTCATGATGTATTGCTAAGGGACAAAAAGCCAGAGACCAAACAAGATGAATAGCACAAGCCCTTTTCTTTTATTATTTACTAGAGAAAAAAGCATTTCCAAAGACAACATTTCAAATTGCTAACAGTGCTTAACTCTGGAGACTGAGTTACAAGTGATTTTTCATTTTGTCTATACACTGCATATTTTTCTTTTAGATTTACATATTTATTAAAGGAAGTGAAAAAAAGTGAAAAGCCGACCAGTAAAAGCACTAAAATATTATCATTGACTCAGGCACTAAAAATGTGGATTAATTTTTTTATTCTTATCTTCATACTTCAGTGGTTTAGAAGTCTTCCATGGCAATTTTATTGATGACTTAAAACTAAATAAACTTATAAATGATGGTAGTAATGCCACCTCTGCTGCCAACAGTGTGAATCCAGCAGTGATTTCTCTCCTCAAGTGAAAGGGCTGGAGACACCCTCTCCAAGGCCCAGATCTGATGCCCACTTTGACACTGGCTCTTTCAAGCCACCACCTTAGTCATGCAGGGAGTATCCATAGCCCTTGAAAGCTTGATACACAGTCCATTTAGAAACAGATTGTGAGGAGATGAAAAAAAATAGTGTTCATTGTTTCATTTCAACAGTTTAACAGGAACAACCATCCAAAAAATGGAAAATGTCAAATGGGCTATTAAATGCCGCTGGCAGGAACGGGTGCATCTAGGCACAAATACTAAATGGGAGTAATTGTTAGAAAGGAAAACAGAGAGGCATGCTCACCACAGCAGCTCGAACACCATTTCTGTTTTAAGAGACCATCATGCAGGAGGCTAAAGATTCATAGCAGCATGTGGGGCTTCTGAGGGTTCAACTGCATCGAGAGGAGCCCTGGCTGGTCTTCCTCCAAGAACGGATGATATGCCCTTACTGTTGGTTTGATGTAGCTCAGTACTGGAGTAGTGAGAGTCATTCTGGGCCCAGTGCTGTGCTATGACTGGAGATTCAGAAGGGAATGAGGCATAGACTCTGTTGTCACACATCTCACCCATCCACAAAGAGAAAGAAAAGCAAAGAATCGTTTCAGTATTGTAGAAGAATGCATTACAGAGGTGTGATACTTTATTTGTATCACTACTTTCTGTTTTTTTTGGCGGGGGGGTGGGGTGGGAGTGGGTAGGGGGGAAATTCATTTTTTGCAAAGCCATATGGCCAGGACCTTGTCAGTGACCACTGGTCTAGTGGCCAGGATTCACAGTTCTCACTGCCACCATCTGACTTCCATCTTTGACTGACAGGGAACTGAAATCTTGCTTCAAACCACTGCAGGCTGAGGTCACCCAAGATCAGAGTCTTTCACTAGGCAGGTACAGGCTCGGATTTGATTCAACCTTGGAAAAAGCCCCTCCCTCAGCTGAATATCCAGGGACTGAGAAAATATATCTTGGGACCTGCCCTTAATCATTCCCCACACCACGCCACGCCCAATACAACCCACCCCCAAGTGGCCTGTTAATGAGAATAAGGGTGTTTCTACGAGTCAGCCTTGAAACTGGAGATTGCTGGAACAAAACCACTGAGAAGGGGAGAGAGAAGAAGGGCACCTGGGCTACACACCGTGACTTTGCCCTTGGTCTACTGCTTCACACTGCTGCTGCTGCTAAGTCGCTTCAGTCGTGTCCAACTCTGTGAGACCCCATAGACAGCAGCCCACCAGGCTCCCCCGTCCCTGGGACTCTCCAGGCAAGAACACTAGAGTGGGTTGCCATTTCCTTCTCCAATGCATGAAAGTGAAAGGGAAAGGGAAAGGGAAGTCGCTCAGTCGTGTCTGACTGTTCGTGATCCCATGGACTGCAGCCTACCAGGCTCCTCCATCCATGGGGTTTTATTGCTTCACACTAGAGAAACACAAACCAGCAGAAAGTTTGCTTTTCATGTTTCCAATTCTCCACACTTGTTTCAAGGTCTCTGATTCCATTTAAATTAAGTCTGCAAAAATTTATTCTCTGGTCATTTTCCAGTGGAGGAAAAAAACCCAGAACAAACCATATTCACGTCTCAGTGCCACTTGCTGATCTTCACAATCCAGGACTGGGGTCCATGCCTGCCCAGCTGCTGATGGGGCACTGCTCACAGGCAAGGACAGAGAGGCAGGGCTAACTGAGTAGGGCTACCACTCAGTGAGGGCTAAGCCCAAATTGGAATATTCTTCCTTGGCTTTGGGTAGCCCCTGAAGGAGACTCAGAAAGGAGAAAAGAGTGGGGACAGACAGCGGATGGGAGAAGCAGGAGGTCTCTGAGTCGACTCTGGCAGGATGGGTGGGAAAGAAGACTTTGGGATCCTGAATCACAACTAAATGCTGCATCTTATTCCTGAATATGGTTAGCATCATTTATTCCCATCAAGAAGGGGGAGGCCTAATCTCAGCACACCAAAGAAACCAAGAGGCCACTCCCCAATGTGGACTTCCCTCCAGCCATCAGCTTGTCTTGATACTTGATTTCACTAGAAGACAGATACCTCCTGATGGGATGAGTCACCTGCAAAGATAAAGTAAGTTGTTTTGGCTTCAGAACAAGAAAGAAGAGGAAGCTGGAGGATCTCAGGAAGAGTCATGTTGACTATGTTTAGAAAGTGGCTCAGTGTTATAGGCCTCAGAATTCTCTTTTGTAAATGACGGGGAGTAGCAATACTCTCCTTTTATGAAAAAAAAAAAAAAAAGACTGAAAGATACATCTGGTACTGACCCTCTCCTTATATCCTACCTTCACAGAGGTGACAGCTGGAATTGCAGCAGCCCTCCTGTGGCCATGAAGGAAAGGCCAAATAAGTATATGTATGTCTTACCTGACATATCTGAGCCACTGAGTCAAGGCCAACAGGCAACTGCCTCCAGATTTTTGGTTATATATATAAATATATATACATATATATTTATATATACTTTATTGCACTAAGCCACAATGAGTTGGATTTTCTGTTACTTCAGTCAAATTCAATGCTAACTAAAGGAACTTTGCTAGGATAATTCAGTAAGATAATATATGGACATTGCATAGCACAAAACCTAGAAAACAGCAGGAGCTCGACATTATTAATCTTTCTTCTTATTAGTCTCTTTGAAAATAAAATCTCCCCTGGAATTGAAATACTATCAAAGAGAGTCAAAAGTACATCATGTTTGCAGTGTAGACTTAAATGCCTCAGATCACGGGCATGTACCCAAATATGTCAAACCCTCATCTTACAGATGAGGAGACAGATGCCCAGAGGAAGAGTGACTTTCCCAAAGCCACTCATAGTACGAGTGGAAGAATGACAGGCTATCCCACAGAGTCCTGATGAGCATTCTCTGACCCTCTCAAACTAGAGAGGAAAAGCTAGGCTCAGCCATCTGACTGGCCTGGAGAAGTATCTCAGCCTCAGACTTTATTTGCTGCCCAGCTCCCCTCTCCTTTTCCTACCATATCCCAGTCCAGAACTCCAGGTCTTCCCTCTGTAATCACATCGCTTTCTACCCAGAACTCCAGGTCTTCCTTCTGTAGTCATATCACATTTCCCTCCTCCAGCCTCTGTCTGGACCACTTATACATTTTATCCATCACCACCACCATCACTTCAGCCCTGCTTACAGAACTTACAAACCTCCAGTGGGAATAAGGCCTAACTCTGCAACTAGCACACCCAGCCCTAGGTGATCAGACTCCAGCCGGCTGGTTCACCCCTCTGGCAGGCTCCATTCCCTTAAACCAGATGCCCTCTCCCTTCTCGGAGCATCTCTGTCACATTCATCCCACTGCAGCACTTCCTCTCTTCCCATCCTACTGGAAAGTGACCAATTTCTCAAAAACCAGCTCTTCCTCTTCCAAATTCCTGAAGAACTTATTTCCAGCACTAGCCATGTAAGCACTCAGCATTTATGACTTCAGACTTCTGCTTAACTCTTAGGTCACTAAATGTACAACCCTTTTAACTAGTCTTCAATCTCCTTAAGAAAAAAACCTACTTTGTATCTATCTTAGCAGTGAGCACAGGGGGAATCTTAGAAGCAGTGGCAGTCAGAAGCAACAGCAAATGTAGGAGATCACAGTCATCACCACTCACACATGCTAACAACTTACTACTGGCTAGTGTGTCAGCTAGACCCCCGCAGGGAACATGGTGAGCTCACTGGTATCCTGCAGAGAACTGAACAAAGACTATGCGGTCCACTTGAGTAGGGAATGGAAAACCACTTCAGTATTCTTGCCTTGAGAACCCCATGAACAGTATGAAAAGGCAAAATGATAGGATACTGAAAGAGGAACTCCCCAGGTCGGTAGGTGCCCAATATGCTACTGGAGATCAGTGGAGAAACAACTCTAGAAAGAATGAAGGGATGAAGCCAAAGCAAAAACAATACCCAGCTGTGGATGTGACTGGTGATAGAAGCAAGGTCCACTGCTGTAAAGAGCAATATTACATAGGGACCTGCAATGTCAGGTCTATGAATCAAGGCAAATTGGAAGTGGTCAAACAAGAGATGGCAAGAGTGAACGTCGACCTTCTAGGAATCAGAGAACTAAAATGGACTGGAATGGGTGAATTTAACTCAGATGACCATTATATCTACTACTGTGGGCAGGAATCCCTCAGAAGAAATGGAGTAGCCATCATGGTCAACAAGAGAGTCCAAAATGCAGTACTTGGATGCAGTCTCAGAAATGTCAGAATGATCTCTGTTCATTTCCAAGGCAAACCATTCAATATCACAGTTATCCAAGTCTATGCCCCAACCAGTAACGCTGAAGAAGCTGAAGTTGAACGGTTTTATGAAGACCTACAAGACCTTTTAGAACGAACACCCCCAAAAGATGTCCTTTTCATTATAGGGGACTGGAATGCAAAAGTAGGAAGTCAAGAAATACCTGGAGTAACAGGGAAATTTGGCCTTGGAATGCAGAATGAAGCAGGGCAAAGACTAATAGAGTTTTGCCAAGAAAATGCATTGGTCATAGTAAACACCCTCTTCCAACAACGCAAGAGAAGACTCTACACATGGACATCACCAGATGGTCAACACCGAAATCAGATTGATTATATTCTCTGCAGCCAAAGATGGAGAAGCTCTATACAATCAACAAAAACAAGACCAGGAGCTGACTGTGGCTCAGATCATGAACTCCTTATTACCAAATTCAGACTTAAATTGAAGAAAGTAGGGAAAACCGCTAGACCATTCAGGTATGACCTAAATCAAATCCCTTATGATTATACAGTGGAAGTGAGAAATAGATTTAAGGGCCTAGATCTGATAGATAGAGTGCCTGATGAACTATGGAATGAGGTTCGTGACATTGTACAGGAGACAGGGATCAAGACCATCCCCATGGAAAAGAAATGCAAAAAAGCAAAATGGCTGTCTGGGGAGGCCTTACAAATAGCTGTGAAAATAAGACAGGCAAAAAGCAAAGGAGAAAAGGAGAGATATAAGCATCTGAATGCAGAGTTCCAGAGAATAGCAAGAAGAGATAAGAAAGCCTTCTTCAGCGATCAATGCAAAGAAATAGAGGAAAACAATAGAATGGGAAAAACTAGAGATCTCTTCAAGAAAATTAGAGATACCAAGGGAACATTTCATGCAAAGATGGGCTCGATAAAGGATAGAAATTGTCTGGACCTAACAGAAGCGGAAGATATTAAGAAGAGATGGCAAGAATACACAGAAGAACTGTACAAAAAAGATCTTCACGACCCAGATAATCATGATGATGTGATCACTAATCTAGAGCCAGATATCCTGGAATGTGAAGTCAAGTGGGCCTTGGAAAGCATCGCTATGAACAAAGCTAGTGGAGATGATGGAATTCCAGTTGAGCTATTTCAAATCCTGAAAGATGATGCTGTGAAAGTGCTGCACTCAATATGCCAGCAAATTTGGAAAACTCAGCAGTGGCCGCAGGACTGGAAAAGGTCAGTTTTCATTCTGATCCCAAAGAAAGGCAATGCCAAAGAATGCTAAAACTACTGCACAATTGCATTCATCTCACATGCTAGTAAAGTAATGCTCAAAATTCTCCAAGCCAGGCTTCAGCAATATGTGAACTGTGAACTTCCTGATGTTCAAGCTGGTTTTAGAAAAGGCAGAGGAACCAGAGATCAAATTGCCAACATCCTCTGGATCATGGAAAAAGCAAGAGAGTTCCAGAAAAACATCTATTTCTGCTTTATTGACTATGCCAAAGCCTTCGACTGTGTGGATCACAAGAAACTGTGGAAAATTCTTCAAGAGATGAGAATACCAGATCATCTGACCTGCCTCCTGAGAAATCTGTACGCAGGTCAGGAAGCAAGAGTTAGAACTGGACATGGAACAACAGACTAGTTCCAAATAGGAAAAGGAGTACATCAAGGTTGTATATTGTCACCCTGCTTATTTAACTTATATGAAGAGCACATCATGAGAAACGCTGGACTAGAAGAAACACAAGCTGGAATCAAGATTGCCGGGAGAAATATCAATAACCTCAGATATGCAGATGACACCATCCTTATGGCAGAAAGTGAAGAGGAACTAAAAAGCCTCTTGATGAAAGTGAAAGTGGAGAGTGGAAAAGTTGGCCTAAAGCTCAACATTCAGAAAACTAAGATCATGGCATCTGGTCCCATCACTTCATGGGAAATAGATGGGGAAACAGTGGAAACAGTGTCAGACTTTATTTTGGGGGGCTCCAAAATCACTGCAGATGGTGATTGCAGCCATGAAAATTAAAAGACGCTTACTCCTTGGAAGGAAAGTTATGACCAACCTAGATAGTATATTCAAAAGCAGAGACATTACTTTGCTGACTAAGGTCCGTCTAGTCAAGGCTATGGTTTTTCCAGTGGTCATGTATGGATGTGAGAGTTGGAGTGTGGAGAAGGCTGAGCACTGAAGAATTGATGCTTTTGAACTGTGGTGTTGGAGAAGACTCTTGAGAATCCTTTGGACTGCAAGGAGATCCAACCAGTCCATTCTGAAGGAGATCAGCCCTGGGTGTTCTTTGCAAGGACTGATGCTAAAGCTGAAACTCCAGTACTTTGGCCACCTCATGTGAAGAGTTGACTTATTGGAAAAGACTCTGATGCTGGGAGGGATTGGGGGCAGGAGGAGAAGGGGACGACCCAGGATGAGATGGCTGGATGGCATCACGGACTCAATGGACGTGAGTCTGAGTGAACTCCAGGAGTTGGTGATGTGCAGGGAGGCCTGGTGTGCTGCGATTCATGGGGTCGCAAAGAGTCGGACATGACTGAGCAACTGAACAGAACAGCTATCATGTATGCAAGAGTGAGGAAAACAGAATGGATTGATGCCAAAAGCTCGGTTCCTCTGTACACTGGTGCTTAATCAAATCTCAGAATTTGGGGTCAAGTGAAATAGGATAGCTTTATTACTTTGCCAGCCTAAGGAGGACACAGCAGGCTCCTGCCTCAGAAAACTCTGTGACCCTCCTTAGAGAAGATAGTGAGAAGTTTCATAGTAACTGTTCAAAGAGGGAGTGATCAGTTTGTGGACATTCTTCTGATTGGTTGGTGGTGAGTTAAGTAGGAGTAAGCATCATCAACATTCAGGTTCCAACTGGTCTGGTGTCTACATGCTTATTGGCAGCATACCATCATTAATCATTAACTTTTCCCACCTAGAGGGGGTTTCAGAATCTACAAAACAGCACAAAGATATTAAGTGTATCTCATGATGGGGAATCAGGACCCTCACCAAGCCTGCACTATGATTTCTTGGTTGCTCCTGCCTTGTCTCTACATCCCCTCCCTTCCCTGATTACCAGCAGATGAGTCTGCCTGTTGGAACTCAGAAAAGGTCATGGAGGCTGAATGAAGGCTATTTCCTATAATTAAAGAGATGGAGGACACAGAAAGTCTTTGTGTCCAGGAGCTCACGGAGTCCTGCTTGGTATCAGGATGGGGTTGTGCCCAAGGATTTGCAGCAGCCTAGACTGAAATGAAGGAGAGGAAATAGTAAGACCTGGAGACCCAGCCAGTGCAAAGACCGACACCAAAGCAGTGAAGAAGTAGAAGAAATACACCTATTTTTCTCTCTTCCCTCCTCTCATCCCCTGCTGATGCCTCCCATTGGCCAAACTCAAAGGGAAGTCAGAGGACAAAGAAATTAAAACATCAGTGTCTACGAGGACTAGCCCAGCCATCACCTTACCAGGACACAGAGCAAGGTAAAGAAAGATCAAGAACATAAAGGGAACGGGGAGGCACAGGGAAACTCATTAACTTGCCCAAGGTCACAGAGTTAAAGTGGCTAAGCCAGGATCTGGATGCACACAGCTTGATACAAGAGCCTGTCTGTTTAAACAATACCCCCCCAAAAAAATGGTAGAATAAACAAAGCAGTGAGCCAATGAAATCCATTAATACAATGGTCAATTGTGTCTTTGTATCAAACCTTGTACAAAACCTACAGAACCTTCATCATCTCCACCCTGGTGAATTTCTCTCCCAACCCCACCCACCTCAGCACAACCATTCCTAGAATAACCTAGAATGGCAGCTCTTACACACTTTGATCTTGGGACCCTTTTACTCTTAAATTTTATTGAGAACCTCCAAAGAGATCTTATTTATCTAAGTTATACTTGCCAACATTTGCCAAATTAGAAATTCAAATTGAGAAATTTTTTAAATCACAAAATACCTAACATACAGAAAGATGATGTCATCATGTGTCATAGAGCATTTTTTAATCTATTGATAGAAAGAGTTTAAAAGAGAACAACAAGTAACATCTTAGCATTACAAAAGTAGATAGTTTTCACCTCAAGGATCCCCTTGTACTGCCTTGGGGACCTGCTAGTCATCCTCAGACCAGAGTTTGAGAATCACCAATCTGGAAGATGTCTATATTTCATTAAAATAATTTTGTATAAGCCACAGCCTGACATCAGCCTGAACTTGGTGACCCAAACCTCATTTCTCTTTTCTCCTCTTTTTTAGTACTGAGACTCTATTCAGAATTCAAGGCACTCCTGGAGGCCTCTTCCCAAGACCAGTGCCTAGAGAGGGAAGTCAGCTCCCACAGGCCTCTCTCTGGAGTGGTCACATATCAGGACAAGCCTATCCAGGTACGTGTCTGGGAGAAGGTGATATACTATAAATCAGGGAGCAGACTCCGCTCAGAGAAGCTGATAGACTGGCAACAACCTGGGAGGGTCAGCATGGTCAACACAGCAAATGATCATCCCAAAACAAGCCAAGAGGGAGAAGAGAGGCATGAGGGATAGAACCAGCTCTGAAAGAGGCTGAGGAATGAAGACCCCAGTCAGTTATTTTTTTAGCCTCTTAAGTTTCAGTTCTCACCCAGGTTTTTTAAAGATTTGTTTGATGTGGGCCACTTTTTAAAGTCTTTATTGAATTTATTACAATATCATTTCTGTTTTATGCTTTGAATTTTTGGCTAAAGCATGCAGGATCTTAGCTCCCCAACCAGGGATTGAACTCACATTCCCTGCATTGGAGGGTGAAGTCTTAACCACTGGACTGCCAGGGACGTCCTTAGTTTTTTTAAGTTTTTTACTGAGGCATAGTTGATTTACAGTGTTGTATCAGTTTCAGGTGTTCAGCAAAGTGATTCAGTTTATATATGTGTATATATATGTATATATATACAGATATATATTTCAAATTATTATATATGAAATAAAGTGAAAGTCACTTAATCATGTCCAACTCTTTGCAACCCCATGGACTGTAGCCCACCAGGTTCTTCCATCCATGGAATTCTCCAGGCAAGAATATTGGAGTGGGATTCCAGGGGATCCTTTCTCCAGTGAATCTTCCAGACCCACAGATCAAACCCAGGTTTCCTGCATTGCAGGCAGATACCCTATTGCTGGAGCCACCAGAAGTCCTATATATGTGTGTGTATATATATATACCCTAATGACTTCCCTGGTGGCTCAGACGGTAAAGAGTCTGCCTACAATGCGGGAGACCCAGGTTCAATCCCTGGGTTGGGAAGATTTCCTGGAGAAGGAAATGGCAACCCACTCCAGTATACTTGCCTGGAAAATCCCATGGACAGAGGAGTCTGGTAGGCTGTAGTCCATGGGGTCGCAAAGAGTTGGACATGACTGAGCGACTTCACTTTCACTTTCTTATATATATATATATCAGATTCTTTTCAATTATTACAAAGTATTGATATAGTTTCCTGAGCTATGCAGTAGGTCCTTGTTATCTATCTATCTATATATATATATATATATATATAGTAGTGTGTATGTGTTAATCTCAAACTCCTGATTTATCCCTCCTCTCATCCCCCTTTGCACCTTTGTTAACCATAAGTTTATTTTCTACATCCATGAGTCTGTTTCTGTTTTGTAAACAAGTTCATTTGTATCATTTTTCATATTCCACAAGTAAGTCAAAAAAAGACAAACATCATGATACCTTTTTTTTCATTTTTGAAAGGCTTAGTTTGTGCCTGTGGCCTTCACAGAAAGATAAGAGGAGAAAGGAGATACCCTTCCTCCTGTCCCTAGAGTTGGTCATCCTACTCACTGATACTCTAGGCTCCAATAAACCCTGAAATGGAATCATAAAAAATGGTGGATGCATTGCTGCATGGATTCACTTGATATGAGATAGTGTCTTTTTTATCTAGTTTTCTACTTTATCTTTCTTTTATGGTACCTTTAGGCTATTTGATTTCATCCACCAACTTTCTGCCTTTCAGTGAGTATATTTATATTTTGTAATGAACAGAAAGTTTCTTTATCTGAGCCCCTCACAGTAAGCTATTCCATGGGAAATGTATGTGACCTCATCTCATTCTCCCCTCTCCCTACAAAGAAATGAATTCTCAGGTCATCTCTGCCAACTCACATCAGGTATCATTCATCCCCAGTCAAGAATCAATACAGTTATAGATATATCCCATCATCTTCACAATCATTTCTATTTTTCAGTCACCCACTGTAATGTTATTTCTACTTCATAACAACCCCACTAGGGGAGCACCCTTGCCCTTATTTTACAAATGAAAAAACTGGACTCTAAGAAATAATATGCCTCATCCCACTGGTAAGTGACTAAGCCATGATTTGAACCCAGGCTGTGTAACAGATTCTAAAACCCACGTTAACCCAGTTTCCATGATGTTTTGCAGTCATCCTTTTTTACACTCATCAGCACTAGCCTTCTAGTATGTTGTCTTCATGCATCCCAAATGTGTGCATGGTCAGATCAGCCACACATCTCCTGAGAGTGGTGCATAACATTTGCTTGATGATTTCTTGGTTAAGAAGCAGACCCACTGGACTTTCTGATAACCACTACCACTTGGGCTTCCCGGTGACCACTTCCTCCATGGATGATAAGTGACACTATCATTCTCGTCCTTTCTCAAACATGATTCCTTCTGTACTTTGCTAATCACGTGCAGTCTCTGGTGCCTGCATTCCAACCACTCGTTTAAAAACAAATTAAGTCAACCTTCTTCTTCCTCACTCTCTGTGTTTTCTCATTGTCCTTGGAGAAATGAACTCTCCCTGAGCATTTCGGGGAAAATAGAATGGAAGTTGAAAATACCTGGCTTAATGTAGCAAGAGAAAGGTTCAGAAGAGTAAAGTAAATGCTTTTTTGTCAGCATTTCAAAAGCTCCTGCTATTATCTAATTTTCCAAGTCCTAACAGGTTAACACAACAGATGAGGAAATGCTGAACTTTTCTAAAGTAGAAGACTGTCCTGACATTGACTCTGGGTTTGAGTACATCTGTTCATATGCTTGCAGGTGTACACAGAATTATGAGTTATGTGGATATAATGAAGGAGGGCAAAAGGATATGGTGTTACTAAAAACCTACTCTTATAAACCTGGTTTCTTGTAGTCTCAAAAAAATGTGAGGAGCCAAAAGCATTTAAATCACAGATTAGACTCAGCTCAAGGGGAGGGAGGCACATCTGCTATTCATGAGTGCAATAGGTTGCAGACATTGGCTTCCATATGTATTTCCTTCTTTAGAAGTCTCAAGAGTGATGTCATCAAGATGGTAACAAATGTCATTCCCAACTTCAGTGCCTCTCACAAGAAGACCAGCTAAGAGCTATTCATGATACAAACACCATTATAAAAATCCCAGAACCTAGAGGTGAGGTTGAAGCACCCCTCAAGCCACAAAGACCAAGAAGGACCACATTAGAAGAGTAAGAGGAGTGGTTGTACTCTGACTGTATCACTTCTCCTCCAGATGAGTACAAACCACAGTGAAAGGGCCCCCACAGGCCTACAATTTTTCCAGTAGGAAAAGAGAGTGGACATTCGGTGGCTGAAATGGACATTCAGCTCTCCTACAATCATGTGACACTTCCTAGGAGGACTACTTGGATCGCCCTCATAGGGATCACTGGGGAATCTGCAGGGATCAACTACTTGGGATCAGATAGAGACCAAGAAGGAAGGCAGGGCATCTACAACATGTGAGAGCCACCAGCACTCAAATTTTGGCATCAGAGCGGAAATTTCAGCCAGTGACTTAGCATATCTGTGGAGCCAAGCTTGGTAAAAGTGTCTGGACAGGAAGCTCAGTGGGTAGTTCTGCCTAATATAGATCCTTAGCCAATGGACCATACCACCTGTGAAATCTCTACGTTCTGCTTGGACAGGAAAGCAAATTCCAATTTCACTCAACTAGGAAGCCTGGTCTGAGAACCCAGGTAGCTGCAGAGTACAGTCAGTGGCACAATCAGTTGCCAACCACAGCTTGAGGCCCCACTCAACCAGGAGTGATTGCAGAGGCCAATCATAGAACTCCCCAACTGCAGAGTGCAACCAGTGGCACCACCTGCCAAAAACATAGATGGAGACTCCATTCAACGAGAGGTGATTGCAGAGCCCAGCTAATCGTTACACGTGATGGCATAGCCCAGCCATCAACCCTGCCCAACCAGGCAGCCCACCTATTGGTCCCACTTGAACTCAGCAAGTAGAACCACTCAAACATGGAGCCCAGCCAATAGCATCCTCCCTGACCTCAGAGCACAGTGAGCTCATGCAATAAGAGACTCTGATAGAAAGTCCCTCTTCCTCACAGATGCTAACAGCTGACCCATCTAGTACTACAAATTGAACTGACTGGTAAAGGTCTTTCTCAGCCAAATCAAGCCTAAAAAACCTAAAAGCTTGGAAGAGGAGAGGGCTTACTCAACTAAAAACACAAAGATACAAGGATTACAAAGAATTTGGCAAAACTGTCTTTTGGCATGAACTGTCTTTTAAAATAATTTAGAATAATTCTCTAAAAAGTTCAATGAACTATAAGAATACACAGAAAGACAGCCAAATAAATCATGAAAACAATGCATGAGACTGTTGAACAAATAAATAGAAACTATCAAAAATAAACAAGCAGGAATTCTAAAGCTAAAGAATTACAATGACTGAAGAATTCTATAGAAGCTTCAACAGCAGGTGTGACCAATCAGAAGAAAGAATCAGTGAACTTGAAGACAGGTCATTTGAAATTATCAAGTCAGAGGAATAAAAGAAACAAGAATGAAAAACAATTGAGAAGTCCTATGGAGCTTATAAGACAACATCAAAAGAAACTATAGCTGCATTATATGAATCTCTGAATGAGAAGAGAAAAAGAAAGGGATAGAAAATTCATTTAAAGCAAAAATAGCTGAAAATTTCCCAAATTTGGGTAGAGAATTAGAAATCCAGAAATGAGGCTCAAATATCCCAAAAAGTTTGAATCAAAAAGAGTGACAGCAAGACACATTATAAATGAACTGTCAAAATTCAAAGACAAAGAGAGAATTTTGAAAGCAGCAAGATAAAAGATTCATCACATACAAAGAAGCAAACACAAGAATGCAAATTTCTCAGCAGAAACTTTGAAAGCCAGGAAAAAGTGAGATGATATATTTAAAATACTGAGATGTTGTGAGGAGGGGGGTAGGAGGGGGGTTCAGGTTTGGGAACGCATGTATACCCATGGTGGATTCATGTCAATGTATGGCAAAACCAATACAGAATTGTAAAGTAAAATAAAAAATAAATAAATTAAAAAAATAAAATAAAATACTGAAAGGAAAAAAAAAACTGTCAACCAAGAATACTATACCAGGCAAAACTGTCCATCAAAAGACACCCCCATCCTCCAAATAGACAAAGCACTCTTCAGAAAGCACAACAAAGGAGGAGCCTTCTCACTACCTGATTTCAGACTATACTGCAATCATGATAGTCATTAGAATAGTAGAGTAATGGCACCCCACTCCAGTACTCTTGCCTGGAAAATCCCATGGATGGAGGAGACTGGAAGGCTGCAGTCCATGGGGTCGCTGAGGGTCAGACACGACTGAGAGACTTCATTTTCACTTTTCACTTTCAATGCATTGGAGAAGGAAATGGCAACCCACTCCAGTGTTCTTGCCTGGAGAATCCCAGGGATGGGGGAGCCTGGTGGGCTGCCGTCTATGGGGTCACACAGAGTCAGACACAACTGAAGCGACTTAGCAGCAGCAGCAGCAGCAGCAGCATAAAAACAGACATGTGGACCAATGGAAAAAGAATAAAGAGCCCAGAAATAAATTTTTGTATGCTCAGTCATGTCCAATTCTCTGTGACCCCTATGGACTGTAGCCCATCACACTCCTCTGTCCATGGGATTTCCCAGGCAAGAATACTGGAGCATATTGCCATATCCTCATCCAGGGGACCTTCCCAATCCTGGGATCAAACCCATGTCTCTTGCATTGGCAAGCAGATTCTTTATCACTGTGCCACCTTGGAAGCCCAAAACCCATGTACATATGGTCAAATAATATTTAGCAAGGGAACTAGAATGCTCAATGGAGAAAAGATAATCTTTTCAACTTGTGATATCTGGAAAATTTTATAATCACACACAAAAGAATGAAACCAGACCCCTATCTTACACCACTTACAAAAATTAACTCAAAATTGATTAAAGGTTTAAAGTTAGGACTTGAAAGTTTTAAATTCCTAGAAGAAAATATAGGGGAAAATGCACTGACCTTAGTCTTAACAAGGATTATTTTTTATTTGATACCCAAAGGTACAACCAATAAAAGTAAAAATAAACAAGTGAGACTACATCAAACTTCTACATAGTGAAAGAAACAATGAATTTCAACAAAATTGAAAGATAATCTAAAGAATGGTGGAAATATTTACAAGCTCCATGTTTGATAAGAGGTTAATATCCAAATATTGGATTGGCCAAAAAGTTTGTTTGGATTTTTCCATGAGATGTTACAGAAAAACCTGAACAAAATTTTTGCCCAATCCAATATATAAGGAGCTCAAACAACTCGATAGCAAATCAACATAATTATCCAGTTAAAAATGGGCAAAGGACCTAAATAGTCATTTTTCCAAAGAAATAAATGGCCAACATGTATGTGGAAAGTTGTTCAACATCACTAATCATTGGGTAAGTGCAAACCAAAATCACAATGAGATATCACCTCACATCTATTAGACTGGCTATTATTAAAAAAAAAAACCAGATGATAGCAAGTGCTGGTGAGGATGTGGAATAATAAGAACACTATACACTCTTAGTGGGAATGAAATTGGTGCAGCCACTATGGAAAATAGTACAGATTTCTTTACAAATAAAATTAGAACTGATGTATGATCCAGCAATTCCACTTCTGGGTGTATATCTGAAAGAGATGAAGCTTCTATCTTTGTGAGATATCTGCACCTAGATCTCCATTGCAGCAGCATTTATAATAACTAAGACATGGAAGCAACCTAAGTGTTCATTGAATGGAAAGAGAATGAGGCCCTTATACACAATGCAATACTACTCAGTCATGAAAAAGAAGGAAATCCTTCTATTTTATGCCAAATGGATAAACCTTAAGGGCTTATGATAAGTGAAATAAGTCAGACAGAAAAAAGACAATTACTGGATGCTCTTACTTACCTGTGGAATTTAAAAAATAAATTCATAAAAACAGAGGGCAGATTGATATTGCTGGGAATGGGAGTTATGGGGGTATGAGAGAAACTGATGTAGGTGATCAAAGAGCACAAACTTTCAGCTAAAAGATGAATAAGTTCTTGCAATTTAATGTGAAGTGTGATGACTACATTCAATGAGACTGAATTATATTGTGCTTTTAAAAGTCGCTGAGAGAGTAGATCTTAAAGTTCTCACCCTTACCCTGCAAGAAAATGGAAACTCTGTGAGGTGATGGGTGTGTCAACTAACCTCACTGTGGTGATCATTTCCCTATATACACATATATCAGATCATCACAGGACTCCCCTGGTGGTCCAGTGGTTAAGACTGGACCCAAGCAGGGGGTGCTGGGTTCAATGCCTGGTTGACTGACTAAATCCTATGCCACAATTAAGACCCAGCACAGCCAATTTAAAAAAAAATCACATTGTATATCTTAAATTTACAGAGCATTATATATCAATTCTATGTCACAAAGTTGGGAAAAACTCAGTCAATAAAATAAATTACAGATTAACTGCCCCACAAGTCCTCCCAGCAGAATGAAATAAGAGTTGCACTGGTGCAGCCTAGCTCAAAAATGTGAATTTTTACAAAAGTATAAAAGCCTTAAGCTCCTCTCTACACAGTCTTGCTCAACTCACCACATCCCGAGGTTCAGAGCAACCTACATTTCTTCATAATCAGGGCCAGTATCAGAACAAGAAACAGGAGGTAAGCTCCCAGTCAGGAGGTGTCACCTCTTCGGGATGTACACATGCACTGGGAAACCAGCACCAAGAACTAACATCCATCCTTCTGATTTCTTGTGACCAGAGTCAAGAGCAAGGTCATAAGCCCTGAACATTTCCACTCTAACCAACCACACTCTACTTATAAAAGATAGGACACTGAAACAGGATCTCAAATTGGTGTCTCTGGAACACTGTGATGGAAAGATACTATGTGGGGGGAAAAAAAAGGTAGGAGAAGCAGGTGTCAAATGACTTCTGCAGACAGTAGTCCCTTCTGGTGGTTTGCAGGGTACATTAGCATACAAAGGTTCGTACAGTCCTACAGTCCTCTTTAACAGGGTTACAAATAAGTTCATTTGGCAACAGAACTACTTTTCCACATAGTTTTCTCCTTTACTTAGAGTCTTGTGGAACTAATGTTACCCTGAGCAGTATGGGCAAAAAGCTATTCTAAGTTTTTTAAAGATACAGGCTATTTCTGTCAAGAATTATGTCTCACAAAGGAGCCACTTGACAAAAACCTAAAGAGGCAGACAGAAACAGAGAGAGAGAGAGAAGTCCAGGTTGTTTAAGTACTCACTACAGCCCTGGTTTGTTGTTCAGTCACTAAGTAAGTCGTGTCCAACTCTTTGCGACCCCATGTACTGCAGCCCTGGCTAGGAAATCTCATTTCTTTTTTGTGGATCTGTTTCCAAAAAAAAAAATACTTCTGCAAATGTATGTGTTAATTTTGTGTATGCTAACATGTGTGTAGTATGTCCATGTGTGTACATTGGTGTGTGTGAAATGGGTTCCTGTTAAGGAAAAGATCCCCTCAATGAAGGGAAAGAAGGCTGCATTCAAACCCCCTCGGAAAGAACCACAGCTCCTCCATCATATCACCAGGGCTAAAAGTGCTGCCAGCTGGGCTCCCAAACCATGCATTAAAAATTAGAATTCAAATACAATATCTTGGGGTTATTTTTTGTCCTTTCATAGCTAATTAATTTAGAAGCAGATAAAAGCCAAGTTAAGCAGGAAGAGGAATCATGCTTTTCATGCCAAAGGGATTCTGGGGACTGGCTTTATTCTGTTTGAGGATTCATGTCACTATCTGTAATGAGGGGATATGATGCCTCCCAACAGAACAGCCCTTCCTTTGGTCCCTCTGTACCTCCCCCATGTCACTCCTGAGAGAAAACTCTGTCCCGGAAAAAGTCAACCCAGATACCAGCTCAATAATCCTACATTTGGTCAGTAAAGACCACAATTCATGGCTGTAACTCTAAAGCCATCTTGACCTCAAATGGAATTTGAATTTGCATTGGATAGCACTGCAAGTGTCAAATGAAGAAAAAGTACAATCTAAAAGCTTCAAGTTAAGTTTATATTTAGGAAACTTTCTGAGAACTATAGCCCAGGAGACCGTCTCTTAATAGCTCTTTGGAATTACTCTGAAGAGATAGGGAAGGAGCCAGAAAATATAAGGGTTTTTCACTAAAAAGGAAAAAAAAAAGAAGAAAAGGTAGTAGAACATCAAAAGATTACTGCTAATTGCAAAAAAAACAAGTAACTGGAATTAAAGATTTTAAAGTTTTTCTATGTATGGGAAGATAACAAGAGTCTAGGCTCAGTGGAATTATTCCTTAGATATGCATCTTAATTACCTAGAGCCAATATCCAAAGCACAGAATATGTCCTGTTGTTTTCCATCCTGAATTTCCCTCAGGGTGAACCATCAGGGTGTGGATGGCATGCTCCAAGGGCTGATGGCTTGATCCCTGTGGAACTGTAACAGCAAGCATCATTCCCTGTCCACACAAATGTGAAAAGAAGGAAACAGAAGACAAGGGCCAGACACTCTGTCTAGCACTTCACACACATCTCTAAAAGGAGCATTAGGATCATGGCCTATAGACGAATAAATGAGGGCTTAGAACCATTAAATACCACGTACAACGTCATTTTGTACATGAACAGTGGAAACCCACATGGGAGCCACAACAGTGTGATGCCTAAATCTATATTCCTCTCACTAAGCCAGAAAACTCTTTCCTAGGCTGACCTTCACGTTGCAGTTCTGGTCTCCTCTGGCTTTGTCCTTGAGTAACAGAGACTCTGCCTTGGTAACAAGTCAAGATGCACAGACCCAGGTCTGGACTGGTCCAGGACTATGTCAGTTACTAGGAATGGTCTCTGCTCCAAATCTACCTTCTACCCTCCACCTTGTGACACCAGGACTGGACTCTGAAATCTGCATTTTCCCTTGTCAGCTGGCTTCTGCCCCCAGGGGCCACTAGAGAGAGACCAGAAGACAGGCCTTGTGACAGAAATGTGCTCTGATGGCTAGTCCTGCCAGGATTGCCCCCAGGAAGGGCCCACACTTCAGCAGCAAAGGTGGTTCTAGCCCTCAGCTCACTCGGGCACATAGAGAACCCACCTTGTTGTGACTCCTCCAGGTGCCAACCAGGCAGTGGTCCCTCCTTAGAGGTCTAAGCTTCCCAGAGACTATCCTCTGAACTTCTGAGGTTCAACGGCATCAGCTCCAGCTGGGGTACACCTGGCTCCACAGAGCCTTCTCTAACCCTAACCACCAGTGGATTATGGAACCCCATTCTCTTACTTTGTTCACCCATCCTTAGCAGTGGACAGTGCTTTTAACAAACTCACCTCTGTCCTATCTCAGTGTTTTCTTTCTGCTCCTTTAAAGCCCTCCAAGACCCATTATATGCAATTCCCCACGTTAAATTCCCTTCGTAAAGTACCTTGTGTTGATTCAGCTTTCTTGACCCCATATAAGGCTCAACTCTGGCTATCCTCTGGACAAAACTGACCCCAACATGAAATCAAAGATGCAGACTCTGCAATAGAAAATCTCACGGCCTTTGTTTATGCCCAGAACCCATTTTCAGAGCAACACCGTAGCTTTCATCCTACCCGTCAGGGCATCTCTCACAGGTCCTGAAAGCTGAGGTCACACAGTGCTGCCCCCCAGTCCTTCTCTCAGCCCATTAGGCTGCTAGCCTCGGGCCTCGCCTGCAGCTCCCTGGCAGCAGTTCCACCAACTTCTAACTTCTTTTGGCAGCACAAGAGCCTCACTTCTGCTGATCTTGGCTCACAGGTGGAAAGGGGCTGAAACATTCTGCATGGCAGGCAGGAATACAGGTGGGCCAGGGACCAGAGCACTTAGAGGAAAGCTGCACGGAGGACATCCCACGCACTTGGTGGAGAGAGAGGAGGAAAGAAGTGGCTTATCTTTCAACGTAGTCCTGTATAGCTCCATCACCCTGCATCACTGCATTTCCCTCTCCCATTGCTACAGCAGAAACTAGCTGAGGCACCACCATTAGGTTAGCCCTTATTCAGCCCTTATTCTTTCCACCCATCCAGCAGGTGTTCTATGGATGTTTTCCCCCTCTTTCTTAATTGCACTCTGATAGTGATTGCCCTCTAGCTAAAGTTGTACTACGCATCTGATGTTTACTTCTCCAAGACAACACTCCCTAATACTTTTTCTTTTGTGAGCATTCTTCATTCCAGAAAGGTCATTGGATGATAAGCTCCAGGACCACCCAAACCTGTTCTGGAACCACCTGACGCCAGCCCTAATGATTTCAATGTCTCCAGGAGAAAAGAAGAATGCAAGACTACACCAGCCCCAGATCCTTATCTACAGCTCTATTTTTCCACCCTGAAACTATAAGACCCTTCCTATCTCTCAGAATGAGGGGCACCGTCTTGAGAGCATTAACCTGCTGTGACTCCCTTTGCCTGGCAAAGTAATAAAACTACCCCCTCCTACTCCTCCAAAACTCTGTCCTAATGTCTCTATTCTGCACCAAAGAACAGAGGCTGTGTTTTTCAGCATCACCTTTATATCATGACCTTCTGTCAATTATGTTTCTTCTTCCATTTGTAGGACCTGACACATAAGAGACCTGACACATAATCAGTATCTACTAAATTTTAAAAATTGAGGCAACAATGCTATCAAGTTGCTTCCAAGACATCGGGGCTGGTAGAAAAAGTGAGGTTCAACTTCCAAACAGAATTAAAATTCCAAGTCCCTGATCTGTTGATAAAGAGATTGTTTGTGGGCTGAATTGTATTCCTTAAGATTTCTGTGTTGAGATCCTAACCTCAGTACCTCAGAATAGGACCATATTTGGAGGTAGGACCAATAAGAGGTAATTAAGGTGAAATTAGGTCATATGAGTGAGCTCCAATGCAATGTGACTAGTGTCTTTATAAGGGAAGGAGATTAGGACAGAGACACTTGAGAACATGGCAGGAGATGACTGTCCACAAGCCAAAGAGAGAGAGCTCCAGAGAAACAATCCACCAACACTTTGATCCCCAACTTCCAGACTCCAAAACTGTGGGAAAGCATGTATCTGTCATTTATACCACCCAGTCTATGATATTTTGTTACAGCAGCCCTAACAAGCTTATAGAGAGACTGTATATTCCAAATTAAAAGCTAGGACCCAAGTGAAGTGAATCCAGATGGAGGAAAGTCCTGCAGAAGCTCATGAATCTAGCTGTGTGGAAGGGGAAGCAAGATGCTTCTCCTTTATGCTGAACCAACACTCAATCAAACTTAATTCCTGAGGCTCAATGAACATTCGAGCTGAACTCCCTCCATTCTGGAAGCGAGTTAGAGACATGACCTGTGACAAAGTCCCCACTGCTTGCAACTCCTGTTCCTTGTCCCTCACATCCTACTGCCAGCCCCAAAGCTACACAGGGCTTCTCTTGTGGCTCAGCTGGTAAAGAATCTGTCTGCAATATGGGAAACCTGGGTTTGATCCCTGAGTTGGGAAGATAACCCTGGAGAAGGGAATGGCTATCCACTCCAGTATTCTGGCCTGGGAGCTGACTATGGCTCAGATCATGAACTCCTCATTTCCAATGTTAGACTTAAATTGAAGAAAGTAGGGAAAATCACTAGATCATTCAAGTATGACCTAAATCAAATCCCTTACAATTATACAGTGCAAGTGACAAATAGATTCAAGAGATTAAATCTGATAGACAGAGTGCCTGAAGAACTATGGATGGAGGTTTGTGACATTGTACAGGAGACAGGGATCAAAACCATCCCCAAGAAAAAGAAATGCAAAAATGCAAAATGGTTGTCTGATGAGGCCTTACAAATAGCTGTGAAAAGAAGAGAAGCTAAAGGCAAAGGAGAAAAGGAAAGATATACCCATTTGAATGCAGAGTTCCAAAGAATAGCAAGGAAAGATAAAGTCTTCCTCTGCAATCAATGCAAAGAAACAGAAGAAAACAGAATGGGAAAAACTAGAGCACAATAAAGGACAGAAATGATATGGACCTAACAGAAGAGGAAGATATTAACAAGAGGCAGCAAGACTACACAGAAGAACTATACAAAAAAAGATCTTCACGACACAGATAACCATGATGGTGTGATCACTCACTTAGAGCCAGACATCCTGGAATGCGAAGTCAAATGGGTCTTAGGAAGTATCACTACAAACAGAGCTAGTGGAGGTGATGGAATTCCAGTTGAGCTATTTCAAATCCTAAAAGATGATGCTGTGAAAGTGCTGAACTCAATCAGTTCAGTTCTGCTCAATATGCCAGCAAATTTGGAAAATTCAGCAGTGGCCACAGGACTGGGAAAGGTCAGCTTTCATTTCAATGCCAGAGACTGCTCAAACTACTGGACAATTGCACTCATCTCACATGCTAGCAAAGTAATGCTCAAAATTCTCCAAGCCAGGTTTTAACAGTCCGTGAACCATGAACTTCCAGATGTTCAAGCTGGATTTATAAAAGGCAGAGGAACCAGAGATCAAATTGCCAACATCTGTTGGATCATCAAAAAAGCAAGAGAGTTCCAGACAAACATCTACTTTTGATTTATTGATTACACCAAAGCTTTTTACTGTGTGGATCACAACAAACTGTGGAAAATTCTTAAAGAGATGGGAATGCTAGACCACCTGACCTGCTTCATGAGAAATCTGTATGCAGGTCAAGAAGCAACAGTTAGAACTGGACATGGAACAACAGACTGGTTTCAAATCAGGAAAGGAGTACATAAAGGCTGTATATTGTCACCCTGCTTACTTAACTTATATGCAGAGTACATCATGAGAAACGCTGGGCTGGAAGAAGCACAAGCTGGAATCAAGATTGCCGGGAGAAATATCAATAACCTCAGATATGCAGATAACACCACCCTTATGGCAGAAAGTGAAGAGGAACTAAAAAGCCTCTTGATGAAAGTGAAAGAGGATAGTGAAAAACTTGGCTTAAAACTCAACATTCAGAAAATGAAGATCATGGCATCTGGTCCCATCTCTTCATGGCAAATAGATGGGGAAACAGTGTCAGACTTTATTTTGTTGGGCTCCAAAATCATTGCAGATGGTGACTGCAGCCATGAAATTAAAAGACACTTGCTCCTTGGAAGAAAAGCTATGACCAGCCTAGACAGCATATTAAAATGCAGAGACATTACTTTACCAACAAAGATCTGTCTAATCAAAACTACGATTTTTCCAGTAGTCATGTATGGATGTGAGAGCTGGACTATAAAGAAAGCCAAGCGCTGAAGAATTGATGCTTTTGAGCTGTGTTGTTGGAGAAAACTCTTGAGAGTCCCTTGGATGGCAAGGAGATCAAACCAGTCAATCCTAAAGGAAATGAGTCCTGAATATTCATTGGAAGGACTGATGCTGAAGCTGAAACTCCAATACTTTGGCCACCTGATGTGAAGAACCGACTCATTTGAAAAGATCCTGATGCTGGGAAAGATGGAATGTGGGAGGAAAAGGGGATGACAGAGGATGAGACGGTTGAATGGCATCACCAATGCGATGGACATGAGTTTGAGTAGGCTCCGGGAGTTGGTGATGGACAGGGAAGCCTGGCATGCTGCAGTCCATGGGGTTGCAAAGAGTCAGACATGGCTGAGCGACTGAACTGAATTAAACTGAATGCTACACAGGTGACAAATTCTTTCTCTCCCTTTTAGCTCTGGTTAAAGCACTTAATTTATATGAACTTCCGACAGTTCTATGTGTGTGTGCATAGTTGCTTAGTCATGTCCAACTCTCTGCAACCAAACTGGACTTTACCTCACCAGGCTCCTCTGTCTGTGGAATTTTCCAGGCAAGAATACTGGAGTACGTTGCCATTTCCTACTCCAGAGCGTCTTCCTGACCCAGGAGTCGAATCTGTGTCTCTTTGTATTTCCTGTACTGACACGCAGATTCTTTATGACTGCTACTTGGGAAGATGCTCCAATAGTTCTATAAAATTAAGAAAATCGAATCTACTTCTCAAGGTAATTGTCTTGATTATATTTGAAAGGACCTTACAAATTATGGAGCACAACTCCAATATTAGCTGATATTTACATGATTATCATTCCATTCCAGTGGAAGAATGTGCAAAAGCCCTCATCCTTATTTTTCTTTAACTCAGCAGATATGAACAGTCATTCTCAAAAACCTATCTTGATTTGGATTTCCCCAGAAGCACAGCCTGAAATAAGCATTTAAGTACAAGGAGTCTGTTGGGGTAGTAACTCCAGGATACCCCAGCAGGGCAGTGGAGGAGTCAGGCAAGTCAAGAGGACAGCCCTTAACAGGTACATTCTCCAACAAGCCACCTCTGTGGGTGACTAGGACTCTAGGAAGCACAAACCACAGCTAGCATATTTACATGCCACCTCTCCTCACACATTGGCTAAGCGATGCTCTCAGAGTCGTTATTCTAACACTGACAGTGGGCAGAACTCTCTCTGGTCACTCAAGAAAGCCCTCTGGCAAAGGTGCTGGCAGTTTGAAGTCAAGCCCAAATACGTTATAATGATAAGTCTCAAGAGGATGAACATGTGTCTGAAGAACCATCCTTGGTAAGTGGCTCCTCAAACTGCATTTAATATAACATTGAAACATAAAAATTAGCCCCATTTCTTATGAACCAAATATCAAAGAGCCATATATACTTCACATTTTTCTGGTTTGAACATCTCCATACAGCCCTCCTCCTGTTTCGATTTCTGCTCTAAGGCACTCATTTCTCAGCGATGGTTTCCCTTGTACTTAGTCGTTCAGTCGTGTCCAACTGTGGACACTGCGTCCCCATGGACTATAGCCTGCCAGGCTCCTCTGTCCATGGGGATTCTTCAGGCAAGAATACTGGATTGGGTAGCCTACCCCTTCTCCAGGGGAACTTACTGACCCAGGAATTGAACGAGGGTCTCCTACACAGAAGGCGGATTATTTACCTGCTGAGCTACTAGGGAAGATCCTGGTTTCTCTTAGTCCTAGCGAAAAACCAAACCCTTTCTAGCATAGTTCAGCATCTTCATCCAACCATGGAAAGTCCTTGGAGGACTCACTCTCGCTGGTGCCTACTGGGCATACACCTCCATGCTGATACCCACAGACCTGCACCACACTGTACAAACGCACTTTCTAAAGACAGTCATCAGGATAGGACCCACATCCACTGTGTAACAAACATCCTCCAGATCTCAATGGTTTTAACAATAGAAGATAATTTCTTGCTCAGCGTAGGGCTGAGTGGCACCCAAGACTTTGATGATTCGGGCTACTTTGATTGTATGGCTCCATAAACCCACAGGAGTCTTCCAAGCTCAGTGAAGCAGGCAAGAGACATTCAGAGAACCACATGGGCTTGTTATTGCCTCTGCTCAGATCAATACCCATTGTGTCTACCTTCATTTCTTGGTTCAGAAGTACTCACAGTCTCACTGCGAGGAGCAAGGAAGCATGATGTCCATGTACCACAAAAGGAAAGGAAAACAGATATTAACGCACACGAGATATGGGTACATATCACTCCCAATGAACTGACCAACTACACAGCTGCAATAAGGCAACAGTGCAGAGTGGAGCTCCATCAGGTGCTTGGACATCTAGTCCAGAGCTGAAAAGGTGGAGTCAGAGTTGCTCCAGGACTAGGTAAGTTTACCAAATTTTTCTCTACAAATTCTTATCACTAAATAAGCAGCGTATGACAACAAGCCCCTTTGCCTCAGAATATTTTGCTTTACACTTAATTGATGTGTCATCTACGTCATTCAGATGATTTGTCTGAGATAGCATCAGTTACTCCAGTTCCAGGATGCCATAGCAAATGTCCCAAGATGCCAGGAGCTCCCAGGAAGATGGGCGGGAAGTCCCCAGGGTAAATGTGTGACAAGTGACAGGTGCCAGTCACAGGCAGGCCGACTTCAGACATATTGGCAGACTCCCTGTTGGTGACAGTGTTAGAAGTTGCCTGCAACTGAGTGGAACTGGGCCTGAGCCATGTCCAGAATTGCACTTTGGAGCTAGACAAGAGATATTGGGGCTCTGTACCTAAGATGCCCAGATAGATGTCAAGATACGAATGAAAGCCCCTAGGACTCGTGAACCAAGTGAGACTTTGTCTTGTTTTAAATTATCTTATGACCCCAAAGAAAGGCTGACAGTGGGATCCTTGCCTGGGAAAAAGTACAGTAACCACACATTAGAAGCAAACATATATTTAGTATTAAGAAAATCAGTCTCAAGGGGATTATGGCAAATCAGTTTAGTTCGGTTCAGTCGCTCAGTCCTGTCCAACTCTTTGTGATCCCATGAATCGCAGCACACCAAGCCTCCCTGTCCATCACCAACTCCCGGAGTTCACTCAGACTCATGTCCATTGAGTCAGTGATGCCATCCAGCCATCTCATCCTCTGTTGTCCCCTTTTCCTCCTGCCCCCAATCCCTCCCAGCATCAGAGTCTTTTCCAATGAGTCAACTCTTCGCATGAGGTGGCCAAAGTACTGGAGTTTCAGCTTCAGCATCATTCTTTCCAAAGAAATCCCAGGGCTGATCTCCTTCAGAATGGACTGGTTGGATCCCCTTGCAGTCCAAGGGACTCTCAAGAGTCTTCTCCAACACACTTCAAAAGCATCAATTCTTTGGTGCTCAGCCTTCTTCACAGTCCAACTCTCACATCCATACATGACTACTGGAAAAACCATAGCCTTGACTAGATGGACCTTAGTCGGCAAAGTAATGTCTCTGCTTTTGAATATACTATCTAGGTTGGTCATAACTTTTCTTCCAAGGAGTAAGCGTCTTTTAATTTCATGGCTGCAATCACCATCTGCAGTGATTTTGGAGCCCAAAAAATACAGTCAGCCACTGTTTCCACTGTTTCCCCATCTATTTGCCATGAAGTGATGGGACCAGATGCCATGATCTTCATTTTCTGAATGTTGAGCTTTAAGCCAACTTTTTCACTCTCCTCTTTCACTTTCATCAAGAGGCTCTTTAGTTCCTCTTCACTTTCTGCCATAAAGGTGGTGTCATCTGCATATCTGAGGTTATTGATATTTCTCCCGGCAATCTTGATTCCAGCTTGTGCTTCTTCCAGCGCAGCATTTCTCATGATGTACTCTGCATATAAGTTAAATAGGAGGGTGACAAATAAATGTTGCCAAATTGAATGGAGCTGTGGGTGATCGGTTTGGCTCCTGGTGAGCTAGTCGTAGGTCTTTTCCTACTTCAGAAACATTTACTTTTATAAACATAAAGGCCCGGGGGATCTAGTTTTTACCCTAAAGATTAAAATATACTCTTTGCCAGCATATTCATTGTCTTTACTTCTCAGCTGCAACAAAAGCAGCTAAATATAGAAACATCAGCCAAGCAGACCCTGCAGCCTGTTTCCAGGCTAGGAAACCACATATATCACACGGAGGAATTGGCCCAGGAGTCCCTGAGGATGGAAACCGTAGTCTTGCCCCAAAAAATAGACAGCCACACAGCACCCCAGAGGTACCTTCCCGAACTAGTGCTGGTCAGGCGGTTGCAACATTTCTTACTACTTATTCCCTGGAAATATGTAGCTATTTTGGCTGGGGAAATGCAGGCTCAAACATCCAGCCCCACTTACACTCCCTGCTGCAACTCTTCCTAGAGAGAACCTGTCAGTCAAATACCAGCATGTGACTCATCCAATCCTCCCAAAGGAAATTTCAACCTGTTGATGGTCAAGATGCTGCTGGATGCCAATCTGGGCAGCTTCTAGTATGGAGTTATTTTCTTTAAAAGGCTGTCTTACATCTACAGTAGGCACTTAGAAACATCGATTTATATCAAGTAATAAAAATTTAATTAACACTCTAACTTATAAACCCTTGCACATTGTGTGAAATAGAACATAAACCCAAAGTGATCATTCCTTCAGTGCTAGAGAATTATCTACTTGGCTAAAACAATGAATTCACCCATCTAATAGCTTTATTCAGCCAGAGTGGATCTGTCCTGGGCTTTGGAAAGGAACACCGTTCCTCGGCGTGTAATTCAAGGATTAACTCTCTCCTCCATCTCTGAAGTGGCTACACTGAGTCTTACTTAAGTCCACACAAGAAGAACCGTGTGTTTCCAATTATTCTTCCTGTTTTAGCAAGACCCTGTTGGCAGGCTGGCATCCAGGCAGGCAGGTGTCTAGGTCCCTGTGCTGAGGATGATGGGAAATTCCCAAGTAGGTTGGGATGGAGCAGGCTTCCCCGCTCCCATCAGTTGTGCTAAGCTGAGACTGCATCTTTCAAATGCCACAGGCATTTCTTGCCACCAGTCCCCTTTTTCTCTGTTGCCTTTTCTTGGGGGCACTCATACAATGAAAACACCATCTAAAGTGGGAGGGAGGGGGCGGTCCTAAGATGGCGGAGGAATAGGAAGGGAAGACCACTTTCTCCCTCACAAATTCCTCAAAAGATCATTTCAACGTGGAGCAAACTCCACAAAACAACCTCTGAATGCAGGCAGAGGACATCAGGCAACCAGAAAAGCAGATCATTGTCTTCAAAAACAGGTAGGAAAAAATATAAAAGACGAGAAAAGAGACAAAGGAGGTGGGGAGGGAGCTCCGTCCTGGGAAGGGAAGCCCGTCCCAGGAAGGGAAGCCCGTCCCAGGAAGGGAATTCTAAGAAGAAAGGTTTCCAAACACAAGGAAACACTCTACCTGCCGAGTCTGAGGCGAGCCTTGGAAACACAGAGGGCAACATAACAGGAAGGAAAAACGAATAAATAATTAAAACCAACAGATTACAAGCCCAACAGTAACTCCCCCAGCGGAAAAGCAGCACAGACGCCTGAAACCGCCACTAGCAAGTGGGGGCAGGGCAGGGAAGCGCGGGAGGCGCGGGCTGCCGTGCTCGGTAAGAAGCGGGCAGAAACGCCCCATGCGTAACCAGAGCGATCGAACTTGGGCTAGCAAACCAGACTGGGGGATAGCTACCACGCGAAAAGCTGGAACATAAGACCCCGCCAGGACAGCGCACAGAACAAAGGACTGAACGGAAATAGCCGGCTGCAGACCATCCCCCGCCGGGGACAGGCAGCCAGAGCTGTAAGGGCTGGAAAGGGGCAATCGCAGCCCCAGAGAGACTTTACCTAAAAAGCTGCAGGCAGGCTTCTTTGCTGAGACTTCAGGGGGTGCAGGACAGTCACCATCCGCCTCACAAGGAGCGCCAGCAGTACACCCAGAAAACTGAGCAGTAGAGACAGAGAAGGGGACAAGTCGCAGCGACCGCGCTCGCCAAGCTCCCGAGCTGCTCGGTCCTGGGAGGGGTGCAGAGCGCAGTCCCCAAACAAGTTTGTGCCTCTGAGGGCTACCTGGGCGCCAAACCTGAGCGGCTTGGACCGGGGAGGTGCGCGAAGCCTGGGGCCGGCCTCAGATGGTTCCCGGCTGAGCTCCGTGGAGCCGGAGCGGTTTGTGCGTCGTGGGGGGAGACAGGTCCAGCGGGGTTGAGACGCTGTGTGCCCACGACAGTGCTATTTGTTTGCAGCATCCCCCCCTCCCCACAGCGCGACTGAACTAGTGAGCCTAAAAAAAAAAAAAAGTGTCCACCACTGCCCCCCTGTGTCAGGACGGAAATCAGACACTGAAGAGACCAGCAAACAGAAGTTAAACAGAGGGAACCGCCTTGGAAGTGACCCCACACGGCCCACAACATCAGAGAAGGGCCAGATATATCTTCACAATTTTTACAATCATTCCTTTTTTTTTTTTTTTGCTTTCTTTTTTTTTCTAACTTTTTTTTTAATTGTTAAGTCTTCTATTTCTCTACTTTTTATTTCTATAACTATTACTTTTCAAAAAAAAAGACTACTTTTTTAAGGCAAACACCATATATAGTCTTCACGTGGTTGTTGTTGGTATTACTTTTTTAATCTTGTGGGGTTTTTTTATTATTATTATTATTTTCTTTTTCTTTTTCTTTTTTTCTTTTTTTTTCTTTCTTCCTTCTGCTTCGTCTCTTTAATATTGTATTTTTGAAAATTTAACCTCTACTCTAGGTTTTTAATCTTTGCTTTTTGGTTTTTGTTGTCAATCTTGTACATTTCATAACCCAATCTTACCTGACAGTGAGATTACTGGCTTGACCACTCTCTCCTCCTTTTGGACTCTCCTTTTTCTCCACCAGGTGGCCTCTGTCTCTTCTCCCCCCTCCCATCTCTTCTATATCCAACTCTGTGATTCTCTGTGTGTTCTAGATGGTGGAGAACACCTAAGGAACTCATTACTGGCTGGACCTGTCTCTCTCCTTTTCATTCCTCTCTCTTACCCTCCTGGCCACCTCTGTCTACTTCCTCTCTCTCCTCTTCCCTGTATAACACCGTGAATACCTCTGAGAGATCCAGACTATGGAGCGCACATAAGGAAGTGACTATTGACTAACTTGCTCTCTCCTCTTTTGATCTCACTGCATCTCATTCCAGTCACCTCTAACTACCCCCTCCCTCTTCTCTTCTCCATGTAACCCAGTGAACCTCTCTGGGTGTCCCTCAATGTGGAGAAACCTTTCATCTTTAACCTAGATGCTATATCATTGGTGCTGTATAGATGGAGAAGTCTAGAGACCACTGTAAAAATAAAACCGAAAACCAGAAGCAGGAAGCTTAAGTCCAAAGCTTGAGAACATCAGAGAACTCCTGAATTCAGGGAACATTAAGCAATAGGAGCTCATCAAATGCCTCCATACCTACACTGAAACAAAGCTCCACCCAAGGGCCAAAAGTTCCAGAGCAAGACATATCACACAAATTCTCCAGAAACACAGGAACACACCCTTGAGCTTCAATATACAGGCAGCTCAAAGTTACTCCAAAACTTTAGACGTCTCATAACCCATTACTGGTCACTCCACTGCACTCCAGAGAGAAGAAACCCAGCTCCACCCACCAGACCACCAACACAAGCCTCCCTAACCAGGAAACCTTGACAAGCCACTGATACAACTCCACCCACAGTGAGGAAGCTCCACAATAAAGAGAACTCCACAAATTCCCAGAATATAAAAAGACCATCCCAAACGTAGCAATATAACCAAGATGAAGAGACAGAGGAATACCCAACAGGTAAAGGAACAGGAGAAATGCCCACCAAACCAGACAAAAGAGGAAGAGATAGGGAATCTACCTGAGAAAGAATTCCGAATATTGATAGTGAAAATGATCCAAAATCTTGAAATCAAAATGGAATCACAGATAAATACCCTAGAGACAAGGATTGAGAAGATGCAAGAAAGGTTCAACAAGGACCTAGAAGAAATAAAAGAGAGTCAATATACAATGAATAATGCAATAGATGAGATCAGAAACACTCTGGAGGCAACAAATAATAGAATAACGGAGGCAGAAGATAGGATTAGTGAAATAGAAGATAGAAAGGTAGAAATAAATGAATCAGAGAGGAAAAAAGAAAAACGATTTAAAAGAAATGAGGACAATCTCAGAGACCTCCAGGACAATATGAAACGCTCCAACATTCGAATTATAGGAGTCCCAGAAGAAGAAGACAAAAAGAAAGACCATGAGAAAATCCTTGAGGAGATAATAGTTGAAAACTTCCCTAAAATGGGGAAGGAAATAATCACCCAAGGCCAAGAAACCCAGAGAGTTCCAAATAGGATAAACCCAAGGCAAAACACCCCAAGACACATATTAATCAAATTAACAAAGATCAAACACAAAGAACAACTATTAAAAGCAGCAAGGGAAAAACAACAAATAACACACAAGGGGATTCCCATAAGGATAACAGCTGATCTCTCAATAGAAACTCTTCAGGCCAGGAGGGAATGGCAAGACACACTTAAAGTGATGAAAGAAAATAACCTACAGCCCAGATTACTATACTCAGCAAGGATCTCATTCAAATACGAAGGAGAAATCAAAAGCTTTACAGACAAGCAAAAGCTGAGAGAATTCAGCACCACCAAACCAGCTCTCCAACAAATTCTAAAGGATATTCTCTAGACAGGAAACACAAAAAGGGAGTATAAACCCAAACCCAAAATAATAAAACAAATGGCATCGGGATCATACTTAGCAATAATTACCTTAAACATAAATGGATTGAATGCCCCAACCAAAAGGCAAAGACTGGCCGAATGGATACAAAAACAAGAACCATCTATATGCTGCTTACAAGAGACCCACCTCAAAACAAGGGACACATACAGACTGAAAGTGAAGGGTTGGAAAAAGATATTCCATGCAAATAGAGACCAAAAGAACGCAGGAGTGGCAATACTCATATCTGATAAAATAGACTTTAAAACAAAGGCTGTGAAAAGAGACAAAGAAGGCCACTACATAATGATCAAAGGATCAATCCAAGAAGAAGATATAACAATTATAAATATATATGCACCCAATATAGGAGAACCGCAATATGTAGGACAAATGCTAACAAGTATGAAAGGGGAAATTAACAACAACACAATAGTAGTGGGAGACTTTAATACCCCACTCACACATATGGACAGATCAACTAAACAGAAAATTAACAAAGAAACACAAACTTTAAATGATACATTAGAACAGTTACACCTAATTGATATCTATAGGACATTTCACCCCAAAACAATGAATTTCAACTTTTTCTCAAGTGCTCACGGAACCATCTCCAGGATAGATCACATCCTGTGCCATAAATATAACCTTGATAAATTCAAAAAAATCGAAATCATTCCAAGCATCTTTTCTGACCATAATGCACTAAGATTAGATCTCAATTACAGGAGGAAAACTATCAAAAATTCCAACATATGGAGGCTGAACAACACGCTTCTGAATAACCAACAAATCACAGAAGAAATCAAAAAAGAAATCAAAATATGCATAGAAACTAATGAAAATGAAAACACAACAACTCAAAACCTGTGGGACACTATAAAAGCAGTGCTAAGAGGAAAGTTCATAGCAATACAGGCATACCTCAAGAAACAAGAAAAAAGTCAAATATATAACCTAACTCTACACCTAAAGCAACTAGAAAAGGAAGAATTGGAGAACCCCAGAGTTAGCAGAAGGAAAGAAATCTTAAAAATTAGGGCAGAAATAAATGCAAAAGAAACAAAAGAGACCATAGCAAAAATCAACAAAGCCAAAAGCTGGTTCTTTGAAAGGATAAATAAAATTGACAGACCATTAGCCAGACTCATCAAGAAGCAAAGAGAGAAAAATCAAATCAATAAAATTAGAAATGCAAATGGGGAGATCACAACAGACAACACAGAAATACAAAGGATCATAAGAGACTACTATCAGCAATTATATGCCAATAAAATGGACAACCTGGAAGAAATGGACAAATTCTTAGAAAAATACAATTTTCCAAAACTGAACCAGGAAGAAATAGATAATCTTAACAGACCCATCACAAGCACGGAAATTGAAACTGTAATCAGAAATCTTCCAGCAAACAAAAGCCCAGGTCCAGACGGCTTCACAGCTGAATTCTACCAAAAATTTCGAGAAGAGTTGACACCTATCCTACTCAAACTCTTCCAGAAAATTGCAGAGGAAGGGAAACTTCCAAACTCATTCTGAGGCCACCATCACCCTAATACCAAAACCTGACAAAGATACTACAAAAAAAGAAAACTACAGGCCAATATCACTGATGAACATAGATGCAAAAATCCTCAACAAAATTCTAGCAATCAGAATCCAACAACACATTAAAAAGATCGTACACCATGACCAAGTGGGCTTTATCCCAGGGATGCAAGGATTCTTCAACATCCGCAAATCAATCAGTGTAATTCACCACATTAACAAATTGAAAAATAAAAACCATATGATTATCTCAATAGATGCAGAGAAGGCCTTTGACAAAATTCAACATCCATTTATGATAAAAACTCTCCAGAAAGCAGGAATAGAAGGAACATACCTCAATATAATAAAAGCTATATATGACAAACCCACAGCAAACATTATCCTCAATGGTGAAAAATTGAAAGCATTTCCCCTAAAGTCAGGAACAAGACAAGGGTGCCCACTTTCACCACTACTATTCAACATAGTTCTGGAAGTTTTAGCCACAGCAATCAGAGCAGAAAAAGAAATAAAAGGAATCCAAATTGGAAAAGAAGAAGTAAAACTCTCACTGTTTGCAGATGACATGATCCTCTACATAGAAAACACTAAAGACTCTACCAGAAAATTACTAGAGCTAATTAATGAATATACTAAAGTTGCAGGATATAAAATCAACACACAGAAATCCCTTGCATTCCTATACACTATTAATGAGAAAGTAGAAGAAGAAATTAAGGAAACAATTCCATTCACCATTGCAACAAAAAGAATAAAATACTTAGGAATATATCTACCTAAAGAAACTAAAGACCTATCTACAGAAAACTATAAAACACTGATGAAAGAAATCAAAGAGGACACTAATAGATGGAGAAATATACCATGCTCATGGATTGGAAGAATCAATATAGTGAAAATGAGTATATTACCCAAAGCAATTTACAAATTCAATGCAATCCCTATCAAGACACCGGCGATATTTTTCACAGAACTAGAACAAATAATTTCAAGATTTGTATGGAAATACAAAAAACCACGAATAGCCAAAGCAATCTTGAGAAAGAAGAATGGAACTGGAGGAATCAATTTGCCTGACTTCAGGCTCTACTACAAAGCCACAGTCATCAAGACAGTATGGTATTGGCACAAAGACAGAAATATAGATCAATGGAACAAAATAGAAAGCCCAGAGATAAATCCACACACATATGGACACCTTATCTTTGACAAAGGAGGCAAGAATATACAATGGAGTAAAGACAATCTCTTTAACAAGTGGTGCTGGGAAAACTGGTCAACCACTTGTAAAAGAATGAAACTAGATCACTTTCTAACACCGCACACAAAGATAAACTCAAAATGGATTAAAGATCTAAATGTAAGACCAGAAACTATAAAACTCTTAGAGGAGAACATAGGCAAAACACTCTCCGACATAAACCACAGCAGGATCCTCTATGATCCACCTCCCAGAATTCTGGAAATAAAAGCAAAAATAAACAAATGGGATCTAATTAAAACTAAAAGCTTCTGCACAACAAAGGAAAACATAAGCAAAGTGAAAAGACAGCCTTCCGAATGGGAGAAAATAATAGCAAATGAAGCAACTGACAAACAAATAATCTCAAAAATATACAAGCAACTCCTGCAGCTCAATTCCAGAAAAATAAACGACCCAATCAAAAAATGGGCCAAAGAACTAAATAGACATTTCTCCAAAGAAGACATACGGATGGCTTACAAACACATGAAAAGATGCTCAACATCACTCATTATTAGAGAAATGCAAATCAAAACCACAATGAGGTACCACTTCACACCAGTCAGAATGTCTGCGATCTAAAAATCTGCAAGCAATAAATGCTGGAGAGGGTGTGAAGAGAAGGGAACCCTCCTACACTGTTGGTGGGAATGCAAACTAGTACAGCCACTATGGAGAACAGTGTGGAGATTCCTTAAAAAATTGCAAATAGAACTGCCTTATGACCCAGCAATCCCACTGCTGGGCATACACACTGAGGAAACCAGAATTGAAAGAGACACATGTACCCCAATGTTCATCGCAGACTGTTTATAATAGCCAGGACATGGAAACAACCTAGATGTCCATCAGCAGATGAATGGATAAGAAAGCTGAGGTACATATACACAATGGAGTATTACTCAGTCGTTAAAAAGAATACATTTGAATCAGTTCTGATGAGATGGATGAAACTAGAGCCGATTATACAGAGTGAAGTAAGCCAGAAAGAAAAACACCAATACAGTATACTAACACATATATATGGAATTTAGAAAGATGGCAATGATTTCCCTTTATGCAGGACAGCAAAAAAAGACAGATGTGTATAGCAGACTTTTGGACTCAGAGGGAGAGGGAGAGGGTGTGATGATTTGGGAGAATGGTATTGAAACATGTATAATATCATGTAAGAATAGAATTGCCAGTCTATGTCTGATGCAGGATATGGCACGCTTGGGGCTGATACGCGGGGATGACCCAGAGAGATGTTGTGGAGAGGGGGGTGGGAGGGGGTTCATGTTTGGGAACGCATGTACACCTGTGGTGGATTCATGTCAATCTATGCCAAAACCAATACAGAATTGTAATGTAAAAATTAAAATAAATAAAATAATTAATTAATTAAAAATAAATAAATAAATAAAAATAAAGTGGGAGGGAGCACAGAGCAAAACTATCACAGCATCAGTAACCCTGCTAGGAGCTGGCTGATTTCAAACTTCAGGAAGTCATCTGAAAGAGAACAAATCAGTATGTGTGATTTCCCTTCTTGACATTCAGTAGGAATCACGACCACTCTTGAGTCATAAGAACCATCAGTCGCTTTCTAGCAGTCCAGGAATTCTAAATTTTGCTTCCACCAATATACACTTCAATGCAAAATAAAAAACCATTTTATAAAACAGAAGAGCAGTGCATCCTTTTGAATATGAGATACATGTATAATTCATGATGGGGACATGATCGTGAAAACCTCTCAATTAATTCAGTGATGTTCACCTCAGCAAGTTCACAATGACTTGAAATCTGACCCTGCACTTTCTAGAATTCCTCCAGACCTCCATTGTACTGAGAAATTGCCCCTGAAAATACTATCATTCTCAAATCTCCTAAATGAGTTCACCTCTACATATTTGTGAAAAACTTAGGGAACAAATCCCTCTTTGGTTCCCTGCCTGTACAAAGAGCGTAGTTTGCTTCTAAATCCTATTACAATGATACAAACTTGCATGAATATTTTTCCTAGAAAAAATATACCTGAGTATCCTATTTAAAAAAACATTTGTTTATTTACTTGTCTACATCAGGTCTTAGTTGTGGTGTGTGAGCTTCTTTCTAGTTGTGACATGCAGACTCCAGAGTGCCTGGGCTCAGTAGTTGCAGGGCACAGGCTTAGTTGCCATGCAGCAGGTGGGATCTTAGTTCCCCATCCAGGAATCGAACCCATGTCTCTTGCATTGCAAGGCAGATTCTTAACAAATCTCCATTCTTTTAATTTTTAATCATCAAATAAGCAGAGAGTTCTTTACGTATTCTGTGTGTGTGTGTGTGTGCATGCTATGTCGCTTCAGTCATGTACAATTCGATTCGTTGCCACCCTACGGACTGTAGCCCACCAGTCTCCTCTGTCCATGGGATTTTCCAGGCAAGCATACCGGAGTGGGTTGCCATGCCCTCCTCCAGGGCTCTTTCCAACCCAAGGATCAAACATATATTCTCCTAATGATCTATAATTAGAAAAGCACAGGATTCACCAGGTCTCTCAAATATGCTTTCCCTGTGAGATGCCTCAAGTCCAGTCTTCTGCAAGGCATACCTTTGGATTAGGCATTGTTTCCTCCTGCATTTCCTAAGATGAAACCATCTTAGGAGGTATAAAACTAGTTCCCTAACACCGACATCTAGTTGAAACACATACTAGTCTGCCCAGTTCTGGGTCTGAGGGGATGAAACTAATACAAACTGTGCTTATGCTGGAGCAGCTCCTGGTCAGTGAGGAGACAGGCACGTCCATCAGTTGGTCCACAACTGCATGGCCTGAATGGTTAGTCCTGAAATAGCCCTGGGTGGACAATGACAGGCTCTTTCAGTTGTGGGAGGGAGAAAATTCAAAGTAGAATGAAGACCAGCTAGGGTATTTTTAGGATGGCAGAAGTGGATGGGAGATGAGATGAGCGATGCTGTCCAGAGAGAGAACTTTGGGGATTCTGCTTGGATATGAAAAATTCAGAGTGTGTTGAGGAACCATGATTTATTAGACTTCATCTGGGTCTCTTAAATAGGCATGGGTTTGCCTGAGTTGTTTTTTCTTTGCCTTCATGGGATATAGCAACACTAGGATGTGCTGGGTTGTGGAGAAACTGCTGAAAGATGGAAAAGAATCCAAAAGGAAGTGTGGGGTAGGGTGGGGTGTGGTGCTCACAAATATCACACTGACTCCCAAATATCATGGACAACTGAGCAATTTGTGTGTGTGTGTGTGTGTGTGTGTGTGTGTGTGTGTGTGTGTGTGTGTGTATAAGAGAGAGAAAGAAGAAGAGAGGAAGGGAGAGATCACAGAAGCTTAATAAAGTCAGAGCCAGAAGGGAATTTAATCTACCTTCTCCCAGCATCATCAGACTCCCACTTCCTAGCCAAGGTATTAGACACACCAAGGCCACGCAGCCAAGCCAGAAGCTGAACCTTGCCTCTAAGACACCATCCCCAGGGCCGCAGCTCCCTGTGGGCTCAGCCCACCTGGATTTCCCTGGGTGAACACACCTGGAAGGCAGCTGGAGCAGAGGAAATCACACAAATACTGTCTCCCAGGCTGGTATGACAGAGGATGTCAAAACCCGCACAGTGGGGAAATGAAGGGTTAGATATGACCTCTGGGAAGGCAGGACCTGTGATAAGATTTGAAATGGGTAGTTTGCTTTTTCCCCTCCAGGGTGTCTACCACAGTCCTGAGGCTTGGAGTTGAGCTGGACCAGCCATCACCCAGAGAAGGTGGGTGCAGGACCACAGGCCAGGGCTGGGAATGGGATGGATGCCCAGGGTCTCCAGCTGCTTTGGCTTCATCAGTGTTGACCTCCAGTGCCCCCTGAAATGTATCCCATCTTCATCCCTGGGCCACTGAAGGTCATTCCCCACTGGACCAATCCCTGACCCCAGGGACCCCTGTGAGGCTCCAGACCCTCAATAAGGAAAGAATATTCCACTATACCAACCTTAGCCTTGGGTTTTCTCTAGAATGGCTACATCCAATAATACAATGTTCAATATGATAACCACTGACCACATGTGGCTTTGAACACTTGAAATCTGGCTGGTCCAAGCAAGCATAAGATACATACCAACTCTGAGAGTTAGTACCAAAGAAATAGCAAAATATTTCATTAACATAATATATACTATAATGTAATCTCATTACATATTGAAAAAAAATTGATATAAAGACATACCTTGGAGATATTTCAGATTCAGTTCCACCACCATATAGCAGTTCAGCTAACCACCATAAAGCAAATATTTCAACAAAGCCAATCACATGAATTTTTTGTTTCCCATTGCTTATAAAAGCTATATATACACTGTATGTAGTCTATTCAGCATTCAATAGCATTGTGTCTAAAAAATGTGTATACCTTAATTAAAACAGCACACATATTTTATTCCATAAAAAAGCTATCACCTGCAAGCCATAGTAGTGACAACAAAGATCTCATCACAAACACAATCATACTGAAAACACTTGAAATATTGTGACAATTACCAAAATGTGACACAGAGACACAAAGCGAGCAGACGCTGTTGGAAAAATGGTGCCAGTAGACTTGCTCAAAGCAGGGTGGCCACAAACCCTCAATTTATAAAAAGGCGCTATCTGGGAAACACAGGAAAGAAAAGTGAAATAAATCAGGGAATGTCGGCATTGTACTAATAATTAACATCTAATATTCATGTATATTAAATATACATATTTATATATTATGTAGATTGCATATATATACAATATATAGTGTATATTAATATTAAGTATACTTTATATTTATTTCTGCCTATTCCTTTTCACTATTTTCCTCTGGCTACTAACAACTTTCAGGCTATGCACATACCTCCCAGACTGAGTTTCTACTGGACTACGCTGCTCTGGTGCATCCAGTTCTCACTTCCCCAGCTCCCTATGCTTCTTCCCCCCAGTCTGTGAGCCCTGGCCCAGGACATGCTTGAGGTCCAGCCAAGTGTGAAAGGAGGCGCTGATGTGCACAAACAAATCCTACCATGTGGGCAGCGGGAGGCCCACGTCACTCTTCCTGGTGTCCTAACATCACAAATGAGTAGCATGGCCGACAAAGAGCTCCCTGGCACCCCGGCCAGCCCCGTGGACCCTTTCCCTCCCGGCTTCCTGTTGAAGAACTCAGCCCTCCTTTCTCTCCACCTTCAGTCTGCCTCCATCCTCTCTCTTCCTTGGAGTCATCTCCCCCAAAGACCAGCTGGAGAATAGAACTCAGTGTCCCCAGCACCTCCTTTCCTTGCTGCCTTTCATCTAAGTCTGGAGGAAGCAGTTGTGTGGTGTGAAGAGTGAAGTGTTGGCCTCAGACTGGCAGTGGGGTCCAGTCTGGCTCTCGTCCTTGTTAGCTGTGGGGCCCAGGACACACTGCATCACCATGGAGCATCAGTCTCCCCCGCTGAAAGGTTGTTGCTGAACCATGAAAAGACTCGGGATTCTTGGCCTCCAGAGGAGAAGAATTCAATCCAGGGCCAGAGAAGAGGCTTGATCGCTCAGCGCTTTTGTGTAATAAAGTTTTATTAAAGTATAAAGGAGATAGAGAAAGCTTCTGACATAGGCATCAGAAGGGGGCAGAAAGAGTACCCCCTTGCTAGTGTTAGCAATGGAATTATATACTCTCTAATTAGTTATTACAGTGAATCAAAAGAATGTCTGGAGGTTGTAAACACCTCACTAGACCTACTTCCATACTTTACATTTTAAGATAATAGGATTAGCCAGAAGGTTTTTTCCAGAGGCTGTCCTCAAGCAAGATACATTATTGTTATATAATCCTAAGGAATGTAGAGGGGAAAAAAGTTTGTCCTTTCTTCCTCCTTGAGAATTCCAGACCCCTCTCTCCTTGGGGACCTCCAGACTTCTTATCAATCTGCCTAGGAGTTGACTCTCTCAACACTACATGATTCTGATGGCAGGGTCATATAGGACCTGACATGAAGCCTGCTCCTGGGGATGCCGTTCTGACCTGAATCAGAAGGAGATGCTTCAGACCTCGCAGCTAACAGAACAAAAGAACGTGAAGTTTTTTAAGGAATCTCCACACTGTTCTCCATAGTGGCTGTACTAGTTTGCATTCCCACCAACAGTGTAAGAGGGTTCCCTTTTCTCCACACCCTCTCCAGCATTTATTGCTTGTAAACTTTTGGGTTGCAGCAATTCTGACTGGCGTGAAATGGTACCTCACTGTGGTTTTGATTTGCATTTCTCTGATAATGAGTGATGTTTAGCATCTTTCTTTTCATGTGTCTGTTAGCCATCTGTATGTCCTCTTTGGAGAAATGTCTATTTAGTTCTTGGGCTCATTTTTTTATTGGGTCGTTTATTTTTCTGGAATTGAGCTGCATAAGTTGCTTGTATATTTTTGAGATTAGTTGTTTGTCAGTTGCTTCATTTGCTATTATTTTCGCCCATTCTGAAGGCTGTCTTTCACCTTGCTTATAGTTTCCTTTGTTGTGCAGAAGCTTTTAATTTTAATTAGGTCCCATTTGTTTATTTTTGCTTTTATTTCCAGTATTCTGGGAGGTGGGTCTATGCCAAAGCCTTTGACTGTGTGGATCACAATAAACTGTGAAAAATTCTTCAAGAGATGGGAATACCAGACCACCTGACCTGCCTCTTGAGAAACCTATATGCAGGTCAGGAAGCAATAGTTAGAACTGGACATGGAACAACAGACTGGTTCCAAATAGGAAAAGGAGTACGTTAAGGCTGTATATTGTCACCCTGCTTATTTAACTTATATGTAGAGTACATCATGAGAAACGCTGGACTGGAAGAAACACAAGCTGGAATCAAGATTGCCGGGAGAAATATCAATAACCTCAGATATGCAGATGACACCACCCTTATGGCAGAAAGTGAAGAGGAGCTTAAAAGCCTCTTTTGAAAGTGCAAGAGGAAAGCGAAAAAGTTGGCTTAAAGCTCAACATTCAGAAAACGAAGATCATGGCATCTGGTCCCATCACTTCATGGGAAATAGATGGGGAAACACTAGAAACATTGTCAGACTTTATTTTGGGGGGCTCCAAAATCACTGCAGATGGTGACTGCAGCCAGGAAAATTAAAGCCCCTTACTCCTTGGAAGAAAAGTTATGATCAACCTAGATAGTATATTCAAAAGCAAAGACAGTACTTTGCCAACTAAGGTCCGTCTAGTCAAGGCTATGGTTTTTCCTGTGGTCATGTATGGATGTGAGAGTTGGACTATGAAGAAAGCTGAGCGCTGAAGAATTGATGCATCTGAACTGTGGTGTTGGAGAAGACTCTTGAGAGTCCCTTGGACTGCAAGATGCTACCAGTCCATTCTAAAGGAGATCAACCCTGGGATTTCTTTGGAAGGAATGATGCCAAAGCTGAAGTTCCAGTACTTTGGCCACCTCATGTGAAGAGTTGACTCATTGGAAAAGACTCTGATGCTGGGAGGGATTGGGGGCAGGAGGAGAAGGGGACAACCCAGGATGAGATGGCTGGATGGCATCACAGACTCGATGGACGTGAGTCTGAGTGAACTCTGGGAGATGGTGATGGACAGGGAGGCCTGGCGTGCTGCGATGCACGGGGTCGCAAAGAGTCAGACACGACTGAGCAACTGAATTGACTGACTGAGCTGGGAGGTGGGTCATAGAGGATCCTGCTGTGATTTATGTTGGAGAGTGAATGGATAAGAAAGCTGTGGTACATATACACAATGGAGTATTACTCAACCATTAAAAAGAATACATTTGAATCAGTTCTAATGAAGTGGATGAAACTGGAGCCGATTATACAGAGTGAAGTAAGCCAGAAAGAAAAACACCAATACAGTATACTAATGCATATATATGGAATTTAGAAAGATGGTAATGATAACCCTGTATGCCAGACAGCAAAAGAGACACAGATGTATAGAACAGTCTTTTGGACTCTGTGGGAGAGGAAGAGGGTGGGATGATTTGGTAGAATGGCATTGAAACATGTATACTATCATATAAGAAACAAATCGCCGGTCTAGGTTCGATGCAGGATACAGGATGCTTGGGGCTGGTGCACTGGGATGACCCAGAGAGATGGTATTGGGAGGGAGGTGGGAGGGGGGTTCAGGATTGGGAACACGTGTACACCCATGGTGGATTCATGTTGATGTATGGCAAAACCAATACAGTATTGTAAAGTAAAATAAAGTTTAAAAAAAAAGTTAAATAATTTAAAAAAAAAAAGAACATGAAGGAGCTGAGTCCTTAGGATGTGTGAATGTGGAGGAAATGGGCAGCTGAGCACCCTGCATTTGCTGGGAGACCAAGGAGTGTCAGCCTGGCTCAGAGTCAGACCGCAAGATTCTCAGACCAAGACTCGAGTGGCCCCCATAGTGCGAAGGGCATCTTGACAAGCCACAGGGGAGATACATGAGGAGAGGGGAGGAGAGGAAAGTAGAAATTAGAAAGGTCACAAGAGATGAGGGAGGAAGGACTCAAAGAGCATTTTTTGCCTAAGGCTGGCCCTTGATATCACAACTCTAAAAGCAAACGCTCTGACGTGAGACAAGAGGACAGGCATGGATTGGGTCCTTATCCAGGTTTTTCTGTGGCAAATACGGGGGTGGGGCATGGTGAAAACCAGCACACTGGTCACGCAGGACCCATGGGATACATCAGAAAGCATATGTTATTTTTGCCTGTGATATCTCTTGTCAAATTGATGAACTTGGGTCAAGGCTGGAGGATAGGAGTAGGGCTGAAGGGTTTTTTTCCCTGCCCCTGGACAGAGGTATAAAGTTGTGAATCTTCTTAGGAAGTAAAATGTTCCAGGACAGCAAATTCTCACACACAGTCACAAAGCAGAAATCAGAATGCCCAGGCCCATAAAGTAGGAGAAATGTGGAGCCTAGGTGAATGTTAAGTCTTCCCTGTCTCGCTGAGGATGTGCTGAGGGTGAAGGAGGGGGTTGCCGAGGGACAGAGGATGAGGGAAGAGGAGGGAGAATGGGGGGCGAGCAAGAGGGGCCTGGGACTTCTTTCCTATCCATCCTGAAAGTCCATCCTGCTCTCCTATTGGAGCCGGGATGGGGAGCCCCCTCTCCATCCTCATTGTGGAGGAAAAGACAGAAAATGTGAACAGGGAAGACTTCCTACCACCATTTGGTCACAGGGTGGAGGTTCCCTCTCTGGCCTGGAAAGGGCTATGGGTATCTGCTCTTTGATGTGTGCACTCACGACTTCTTGGAGAAAGAAATGGCAACCCACTCCAGTATTCTTGCCTAGAGAATCTCATGGACCAGAGGAGCCTGGTGGGCTACTGTCCATAGAGTTGCAGAGTCGGACACAACTGAAGAGACTTAGCATGCATGCATGCATGCATTGGAGAAGGAAATGGCAACCCACTCCAGTATTTTTGCCTGGAGAATCCCAGGGACAGAGGAGCCTGGTGGGCTACAGTCCATGGGGTCACACAGAATCAGACACGACTGAAGCGACTTAGCAGCAGCAACAGCAGCAGTTCACAACTTCTTCACTGGCAGGTGCTGTGGTCTTGCCAGTGCTTCATCCTCCGTCTGGCAAAGCCCACTCCTGCTTCTGGACGTCCATGGACCTGCCACATTGGCCCTCTCTGGTGTGATCCACCATTCCCCAAGGTGGTCTTTGGGGCAGAATATTAAACAGCTCTGGGCCAACCCTCCTTTCAGGAAGCACACTTCCTTCTAGCCCATAAGAAACAGTCTCACAGCCTGTGTGCTGAATATTCTGGAAGGCAAGATTGCCTGACTGCAACTGCCCTCTCATGCAGCAGCTGGACAGTGGGCCCATGGCCATGTCTACAGGGATGAGGAGGGAGTCATAGCCCCCCTGCTGCAGATCTGACCTGAAGTGGGAGGTTAGGGTTCTTTGTGAACTGGGACAAAGAGCAGTGGAATCATCTCAAGCTCATCCCTCTCCCCCAGATTTCTGTCTCTACTCTCAGGACATTTTTACATCCTTAATATGGGTTCAGAGTTCAAGAATCAGTCACAGACAAAAAAACGAACTTATGGTTACCAAAGGGGAAAGAAGGGAAGTGATAAATTGGAAATTTAAGGTTAACATACACACACTACTATATATAAAATAGACAAACAACAAGGTCCTACTGTATATCACAAGAAACTGTATTCAATATCTTATAATAATCTATAATGAAGAAGAATCTGAAAAAGAAAAAATATATATCTGTATATATGTATATAATTTACTTTCCTGTACACCTAAATCAACTATACTTCTATCAAAAGAATGTAAAAATAAGAAATGAACCTGATATTAAAGTTAAACTTAAAAATGAAAATTTTTTAAAAAACTATTTAAAAAATTAGATAGCCAGCTGTTGGCCACCTACTTTAAAATTGTGCAAGGTGTTTTTTGTCGAATGTGTCATCTACTGCCATTGTGTCTCAAAAAGCCAGCATATTAAAAAGCAGAGACAGCACTTTGCCGACAAAGGTCTGTCTAGTCAAAGCTATGGTTTTTCTAGTAAAGTAGTCATGTACAGATGTGAGAGTTGGACCATAAAAAAGGCTGAGCATCGAAGAATTAATACTTCTAAACTGTGGTGTTGGAGAAGACTCTTGAGAGTCCCTTGGATTGCAAGGAGATCAAACCAGTCGATCTTAAAGGAAATCAACCCCAAATGTTCATTGGAAGGACTGATACTGAAGCTGAAGGTCCAATACTTTGGCCACCTGATGCAAAGAGCTGACTCATTGGAAAAGACCCTGATGCTGGGAAAGGTTGAAGGTAAAAGGAGAAGAGGACAGTAGAGGATGAGATGGTTAGATAACATCACTGACTCAGTGGACATGAATCTGAGCAATCTCAGGGAGATAGTGAAGGACAGAGGGAGCCTGGCATGCTACAGCCCCTGAGGTCACAAAGAATTGGATATGATAGTGACTGAACAAAAACTCAAAAAGGAACTGAGATCAAAAGAGATCCATCTTTGTATCTTGCTCTTTATATTTATATATTTCCTCCATCACTTCCATAAAGGATTTGCAATAACTTGCTATATATACATGACAACCCACTCCAGTACTCTTGCTTGGAGAATTCCATGGACGCAGGAGCCTGGTAGGCTACAGTCCGTGGGGTCGCTAAGAGTTAGACACGACTGAGCGACTTCACTTTCACTTTTCACTCTCATGCATTGGAGAAGGAAATGTCAACCACTCCAGTGTTCTTGCCTGGAGAATCCCAGGGACGGGGGAGCCTGGTGGGCTGCCATCTGTGGGATTGCACAGAGTCAGACACGACTGAAGTGACTTAGCAGCAGCAGCAGCTATATATACAGATTCAGTAAACTAGCATAGAAATACAATTTTAAATATCACAATCAGAAAAATTGCTAAAATGGTATAACCAAAATATAATACCCAGGGAAGATACTTTATTGCCATACAGTCATTAAAATTAGTCTCTAAATATGGTGCTGAGCTTCCCAGCAGTCAAAGCAAGAAGGGATAGGGTATGAATTATTCCGTTTACATTTCTAACAGAGAAAATCTTAGAAGTTGTTTGAAGACATAGCAAAGATTTTTGTTTTTAAGATTCTTGGGTCAAAAGACATGCTTCCTCCAAATTTTCTTATACTGGAACTAAGTGAGGAACAAAAAGTACCTGTGATGACATCTCTACAATTAACACAAACTTCATTTCATTGGGAGCAATTCTTAAGAAGCCACAAAAATGGGGTCTGATACTATGACAGCACTGAGGATATTACAGTAATCATTTCAAGCATGCAAACCAAAATGATAGTCACCACTGTGGAGGAAAAGAACTGCTTTGGTCCAAACTGAGTCTACCTCATCCATCAGTTGGGAGAGAACTCATCTTAGAATGTGCATCTGAGGACAAGCATGATGAGTGCGTGGGTTGTGAGGGTTTTCTCAGTGGCAAGTGAATGAACATGAGTTTCTGGATCACACAAAAACAGGCTCGTGATTCCTCAGCCTTGGAGGGAGCAACAGCTGACTTGCCAGCATCTGGTCCTGGCACCCCTCCCTCGCATAAGAGGATCTATCTTCTTAATGAGCAATAAGTCCAATCCAAAGACAAATCCAACCACAAAATGTCACCAGGAGCCAGAAGCAGCAGCTACCTGAGAAGGAGATGCAGTGGGGGAGGTGGGGAGGGAGTTGGGGGTGATGCCTCAGGGCCTGCAGACTTCACCGCTCAGCTGCCATCGTGTGGGAGGGGCTCAACCGCAAGGGCTCTGCTGATGCTCAGTGGCAGCTGTCTGGACCCTGTTCCTCAGACCTACTATTTCCCTGGCATCTGCCCCATGGTGCCCACCTGTTGGGATGGCACCCTGCCTGGTAGGAGGGGAGAGTCTCGAGCCACTTTGTCCAGCCAGTTAAATCTGAACTTAATAGAAAGAGGCAGAGAGTACAATCCCTGCCATGCAAACCAATTGCTCCAGTGGCTCAGAACCCAGCTGAGCCCTGTGGCACAGAAGCAGCTGGGCATCCCAGGAAGACTCATTCATCCTCTCATACTTTATGAAAAAAAAAAAAAAAAAAGAACATTTCCAGACTCTTCCAGGGAAGCTCATGCATTCGGTTTGTGGGGTGATGGCATCCAATTGTACAACTGTGTTTAAAGCTTGGAGCAAAGGGATCCTTACAGTTTGGCTGAGGCCCAGGGCCCTGCATATTGGAGAGCCAGAGTATTCACTGATGAACTGTATCCACGTTATGGGCCTCCTGTGAGAAGGATGAAGAGGAAGAGATGCTTGATGCCCTCAGCTTAACTCCTGGCACATAACAGGGACCAAAGAACCTGTTCGTGAGACCAGTTTACTGAAGACACAGGATTCTGGGATGAAATTATAAAACTGCCTCCCCCAGCCCCCTGCTTGTTCAAACCAATCAGTGCTCACATAACCCACTGAACATCCCCAGGAAGACAGAGGCCCCGTAGCTTCAAGCCAGGAATATACTCTCGGTCCAATAAGAAATATGCAGGATTCCCTGTAATAGTCACAAACTTCATTCTCAGTGAAAATGGAAGCTCCTTTTCTCCCAGCTCATGCATGCTGCTGGCCAGGGGCTGGGGGCAGAAAAGGAAGGTGAGGAGTTAGGTGGGTTTCTCTGGGTCTCCATCTTTCCCTTTTATGAGTCCATCTGCTTTGCTGCTTAAGGTATCTACCCATTCAGGCACTAGAGTCGGGGAAGGAAGCAGACGGGAGGAAGCAGGGAGGTCCTTGTTCCATTCATCATCTTCTGATGCCCTGCATCAGAGCTCTCTGGGCTTGGCCAGGATTTAAAGAAAACTCCATCATAGGGATCATGCATGAATTCTTCAGAGGAATTGTGTATCTGAAGTTCCCTTGACAGGAAAGTGTATCTATTTCCAGCACCTCCTCAGCCCCTATTTACTTAGAGGTAGCCCCAGGATCATTCTGCTGAAGGGCCATTTCCCCATGGCAGCCACCGTACATGACTCTCCAGTTCTCTTGCGTGCATGGCTGATGCTTTTCCACTAGAAATAAACACTAATCCTGGTTGCCCCAGCACATTTGGGGTGTAGGCTTCCCCCATAGCAGCCATCTAACTCTACTCTACCTGCAGAATGTTTCTTATTGTTTTCTCTCTGATCATATAGGCATCTTTCTACAACATTGGGTTAAGAGTTTGGGAATGGACTGCATAATCTGCAGGATACTAAATTCCACATACAGGGAGATAAGGGACCATCCAGCACTGTTGGTGGGCATGTAAGTTGGTGCAGCCACTGTGGAGAACAGTATGGAGGGTCCTTAAAAAAAAAAAAAAAAGAAAACAGAGCTACCATATGATCCTGCAATCCCAGTCCTAGGCATATGTCCGGACAAAACTAATTTGAGGAAATTCCCTGGCAGTCCAGTAGTTAAGATTTCAAACTTCCCCTGCAGTGAGCACAGATTTGATCCCTAACTGGGGAACTAAGATCCCACAAGCCGTGTAACAAAGAAATAAAAAACTGTAATTCAAAAAAATAAAAGCACTCCTATGTTCATAGCAGCATTATTCACAAGAGCCAAGGCATGGAAACCACCTAAATGTTCATCCACAGATGAATGAATAAAGATGTGGTACCTGGATACAGTGGAATATTATTCAGCCACAAAAAATGAAATAATGCCATTTTGCAGCAACATGGATGGACCTAGAGATCATCATACTAGGTTAAATAAGTCAGACAAAGACAGACTATACCATCTACATCAGAGTCAAAAAAAATTGCTACAAATGAACTTATTTACAAAACAGAAACTCACAGACTTGGAGAACAAATGTGTGGTTGCCAGCAGGGAAGAGCAGAGGGAGAGATAAGACTAGGAGTTTGGGATTGACGTATACACACTACTATGCTTAAGATAGATGACCAAGGACCTATGGTATAGTGCAGGCAACTCTATTCACTATTCTATAATTACTAGATGGAAAACGAATAGATATATGTGTGTGTATAACTCAACACTTTACTATACACTTGAAATTAGCACACTGTAAATTAAATATACTCCAATATAAAATAAAAATTAAAATAAATAAAATAAAATAAAATAGATAACAAAGTCCTACTGTATAGCACAAGGAGCTATATCAATATCTTGTAATAAATCTTAGAATAAAAATTAAAATAAATAAATAAAATAATAGTAAAATAAATAAACAACAAAGTCCTACTAAATAGCACAAGGAGCTATAGTCAATATCTTATAATAAACCTTAATGGAAAGAATATGAAAAAGAATATGTATACATAGGTATCACTGAAACACTTTGCTGTACAGCATAAATGAACAAAACATTGTAAATGAACAATACTTCAATAAAGTCCTTCCACATACAATTGAATATCTCTGCCATATGAATTCCATTTAAGCACAGCCTTTATTTCTCAGCGGGACCAATAGGAATATGACAAATTCAGTGAAGCCCCGTGGGCAACCACCATTGCAGGGAAAAGAGAACTGCTGATTTTATAAAGTTAAATTGGTTGTAGTTTTTATGACCACTTGATTAGGTTGCTGAATTCACTCACACCAATTTGCAGGTAGACACAACTACTTTTAAAGACAACAAGCAAAAGAGGTCAGCCAGGGGCCCCAAAGAAGACAAGAATTCCCAAAGGACAGATTCCTGGTAAAGACAGATGAGTCACGGGCAGAACGGTGAGCAGGGAGAAGGATGTCTGCAGGCAGAACTTGCTGCCTTGCAACACAGTGTTGCACAAGAATGGGGCAGGATGTGGGCCAGTCTGCTGCAGACAGAAGGGTGGTGACCAACCATGTTCTCCTGCTCCCCCTCCACGTCCACAACCCCGCAGCTCCAGAAACTCACAGAAATGCCAAAAAAAGACCCCCAAATCTTAAGCAAAACAATTCCAGCTTCGAGTAGAAACATTAACTTGTCTTTTTATAATTCTTCTTCAAATATAAACCTTCTAAATGGAAAACAACAGACTACTCAGCACTGAATTGAGTGCTTCACTTCAGTATCTTCCTAGCCTAATCTCATATATTCACTGTTAATTAATACTTTTTTGCTTTTTAATTCATGCAGAAAGAATCAATACTTTAATTACAGACTGCTTAATAATATTCTTTTTTCTATCCTTTAATGGTGTGACCAGTTTATTTAGATGCACGCATTTAAGGATTTTTATATCCCCTGGAGCCATTTCTCTTTTAAATTCTTTCAGTGATATAGTTGCTTTAAAGCAGTAAGCAAGCCAAGGAGATGTAGCATGAAATTACATGCCATCTCCAGAGCGTTCGTAATTAAATAAAAATGTGTCACTTACAAGGTAATAATTCTTGATCAGTGGATTTTCTGAAGGAGATTGGTGTCTTTATGAATTAATTGCTATTGATATCATGTTCTGAAAACATCACCAAGTTGGAGAGAGGTAGGGAATTCTTTGCTGAAGCAGTGGCCACTCTACTTGACAATGGCTGGCAGTGTAATGGCAAAGATTCATGGTCTTGGAATCAGGTGAACCTGGGTGAAATCTCCCACTTGGGGAACCTTAACTGCCTGCCCAATCTCTCTGAACCTGAGTGATCTCTTTTGAAAAATAATGATGGGAACTTCCCTGGTGGTCTGGGCTTCCCTGGTAGCTCAGAAGGTAAAGCATCTGCCTGCAATGCAGAGACCTGGGTTCGATCCCTGGCTCGGGAAGATCCCCTGGAGAAGGAAATGGCAACCCACTCCAGTACTCTTGCCTGGAAATTTCCAAGGATGGAGGAGCCTGGTAGGCTACAGTCCGTGAGGTCACAAAGAGTCGGACACAACTGTGTCCGCTTTTCACTTTTCCTGGTGGTCCAGCAGTTAAGACTGCACAGTCCCAATGGAGGGGGCTCAGGTTTAATCCCTGATCAGGAAACTAAGATCCCATATGCCACTAGGCAGAGTCAAAAAAAGGGGAAAAAAGGACTTCCCTTCTGGTGCAATGGTTTGGACTCTGTGTTTCCAAGGCAGGGGGTGTGGATTCAATCCCTGGTCAGGGAACTAGGATCTTACATGTGCACAGTGTGGAAGAAGAGAAAAAGATAGTAGCAGCTCATAAGTTGTTGGAAGGTTTAAATGGGTTTACACCATGCCTAGAAAGTTAGCATTTTTATATTATTGTCATCATCAGCAACACCAGAGAAAGACAGAACACTTTGATCTCTCTTAAATATTTCTCCTATGGGAAATTATACTGATTACTGTGGCTCTGGACCACAGGAGTTCCAGTGAAGCACTAAATATAGGTTTTTGCAACACCAAATCATACAATTTTCCAGGATATGGTATTTATATTTTTTTCTCCTTGTTTTTCAGCATTGTCATTTTCAACAATAGAGAGGAAAGCATTCAAGAGCAAAACCATTTAAAAGTGTATTTATATGGCTAAAAGGAGAGGAGGGATAGGAAATGGAGCTGGAGGGTCCACTCCTGACAGTCTCTGCTTCACACACTGTGACTGGAGGGACCAGCCTTTGCTGAGAATGAGGGGATGCCTCTCATTTTAATCTCTTTCTTTCTGTGAATTTTCTTGGAGATTCTCTAATCCAGTGGAGCAAAGTTGAATTTTATCTCAAATCTTAAACAACTGACTGTGATCATCTCCATCATGGCAGGATCACAAGTTCAGTAGGTGAGAGCTAGAGAGGCCCTGTGGCAGGCACATTGTCCTCTGACTGTACCTGGTTTTGTCCTGGGACCATAGCCATGCTGAAAGCTGAGAGCATCTCCCTGTGAAAGAAATGGGATCTGGGCAGAAGCAGAAAGATGAAGCTGATGCCTCCCTGATGGTCTCTGCCCTGGACCCTCCATCCAAAGACACTTTTCTGATGATGGGTGCATGGTTTTGGCTCCAGACCCTGATCAGAAGACAGTTTGATGCTGGATGTCCTGGGGTGCCAAGAGAGCACAGGACCCAGCTGGAGGTGAGAGACCAACGCTGAACACGAACTCAAACGTATCTCCCTCTTTCCTTCCCCGTCCCCATCCCATGCTCACACCTGCCTCCACCCGGGCACTTAGATTTAACAGCTGGGACACTTTCTGAGGACACCAACCTCTCTAAACAGTGAAGCCCCACCCATCTTTTGAAATCCATCCATCTGCCTCCTCCAGAAAGTCTATAGTTCCCCCTGCAACTCACAGATCTCTGTCTCTAGGTGACAGGTTCTGTTCAGTAGGTTCACTTGGCTCTGTAGACACCCTGCCTGCATGTTCAGGTGGAATCAGGAGCTATGTCCTAGGATGTTTCTGGTTCCTGCTGGGCTTCACTTGGTTTCTGTTAGAAGCCATCATGTGCAGATAAGTAATAGCCCCTATGGAAGAGACTTCCTGGGCTGAAAGGGTCCAGCCTGGGTCCAAGAGACTGTGGTGTTCTCTCACTACTCCCTTTCTCCTGAGAGGCAGGATGGTATAATAGGTGGTTACTATGGGGTCCATTGTCTAACTGCCCAGTGGCCAAATTCACCCCATCACTTACCAGCTGTGTGGTCTCAGGAGTATGAACTGACATCATTCAGGATCAAGCAGTAGAAGTTCTACATACCAAGAGAAGGATATGATCCAGAGGCAGGCTCACTGATTCTGGAAACTTTTACCCTTGGCAGGAAGGGGCGGCAGTGGCGGGGGGGTGGGGGGTGCAAAAATGACCCAGCGACCTAAAGGAGGAATTGGCTATGGTCCTGTTGACCATCAATGGCACTGCAGCAACGTCCTGTCTTATCACATAGGCTGGGACAAAGGTCATTCCCACAAAATGCATTTCTGCCTAAAAGAAAATTGAGCTACTTGCAACAACATGGATGCAACTAGAGATGATCATGCTACATAAGTCAGACAGAGAAAGACAAACACTATATATCACTTACATGTGGCATCTAAAACAGGATACAAATGAACTTATCTATGAAACAGAACAAACTCACAGAGAACTCTTGGTTGCCAAGATGGGGAGTGGGTGGCAGAGGAATAGACTGGGAGTTTGGGATTAGTAGATGCAAACTATTGTACAGAGAATGGACAAACAAGGCTACAGCATAGCACAGGGAACAGTACTCAGTATCCTGGTATAAACAATGATGAAAAAGAAAAAGAAATGAAACTGATGGCCTAACCTAGAATCTTACTGAGGAAACAAGATTTATGTTATTTGAAAACTAAGGGAGGATAAAACCTGCCAATTCCCCCTTTAGAATTTGCCTTTAATTTAAAAAAAATTACTCATAGGTACACAAAGGCCTTAAGAGCATCCTGCCATCTTTATCTTTGACTTCCACTTCACAAGCCTGGCATTCCCATTAAAATCCTCTTTCATAAAAATCGGTTTTCAAAGCAGTTGACAAGAGAGACCTTGGTGATAGATGATACTGTCCTTTGTAACCGAAGCCATTTCTGTTGATACTGCTACAATCAGCAACCACAAATGAGCTCATAAAATCAGCCATTTCCCTTATTCAGGCCAGACACCTGAGACCTTTATAATCCCATGCCTGACCATCTGTTGACAGGGGCTGGCTCTACATATAATTCAATCAACCAGCCGACAGACCAGAAAGTTCATGCTGAGTCCAAGGTATGCTCAGCTCTACGCTGGGAGTCGGGGGATGCTGAAGTGGTATATCCATCTTTTCCCAGATAGTCACTGAGAACCCATGATTTCTGTGGCACCCACCTTTCTAGATACTAGGGGATAGGGAGGTAAATGCAAACAAAGGCTTACAGTATAGCGGGAGAGACAGGTGATAAATAAAGAGATTATTTCAGATAATGGTGAGTGTTATGGAAAAAATTCAACCAGGTAATGATGCAGTCACCAAGGAGAGTGTGATTGATAAGGTGGTATAAAAGTTGGTCCTCACCCATAGTGGGTTACATTCTAATGGAGGAGAGCTCCTGAGTCAACAATGGTGAGTCCAAAGCAACACACTTTAGTGTGGTCGAGGCCATCAGGGATGTGAACATCACAGGAAAGGATGGGAGACAGGGACAGTGATATTACTTGAGATGCATCCAGGAAGAGAGTGTCCTGGAACCAGTCTTGAACTACAAGTAATTCAGAGAGAGTTAGCAAAATCCAGCCCCTTTCATGAGCCAGATCTTATCATACCCATTTTACAAATGTGGAGACTGAGGCTTGGAGAAATTAAGTGACTTGCTCAAGGTTTGCTGCTGGTCAGGAATAGTGCCAAGTCTTGGCTACCCAGTGCTCATGAAAATCTGATGCCATTGCCCTTCAGATGAGCACTCAGCACCCAAATTTTAGAGAACAAGGTCTTAAGCATTATCTTTCCGTGCTTCACATGGCAGGAAAGATGAGAGGAGTTCTCCTGAAAACATGAGGCCTCTGTAAAATCTGCAGCTGCAGCTCTAGCAGCATCAGTGGCTTCTGTCAGGCTCAGCTGGCTGCCTCCCCTCACAGGATCTGAGCTCACCTGAGTGACAGCTCTGTGGCTGCTCAGCTGGCAACCACAGTAGCAGCTTTAGATAATACAACAAACAGGGGCACAGCTTGTCAAAGAACTCCCAGTTCCACTGTCATCACTAAACACATGTAACTCTCCCTCAGCCACCACACACCAGCTCCCAATGACCAGGGAAGGTAATCAAGAATGGCATCAGTCCAGAGGTCAAGAGGGCAGCTTGGTTGGAGACAACCAGCCTGAGCAACCCAGGGAGTGGGACTCTGGCTGTTTAGCGTTTAGGATATGCTTTTACTTCCACTTTCTTATTTACTTACTTTATTTATTTTTAATTGGAGGATAATTACAATATTGTGATGATTTTTGCCATATATCAACATGAATCGGCCATAGGCCAAAGGAGACACGTGTCTCCTCCTTCTGATTGCCCCTCCCTCCCCAACCCATATCTCTAGGTTGTCACCAAGCACTGGCTTTGGGTTCATTGAGTTATAACTTACACACACTGAAAGGCATCTCTTTTCCATCGAGTTCAATGAATTTCAACAAATGTACACAGTCATACACTCAAGGATGTGAGTGCTTCCAACAGGTCTGTCTGTAAAATATCCTACTACCCAACCATAGTGACCTCACCACCTGCATGGTGGCCCAGAGAACCCTCTTGGATGTTTGAGAACAGACAGTTTCGACCACTTGCCCCTGATAGACATTATACTATCTGGGCCGCCTAAGGTCCCTGAGAAACCATGCAGCCAAAGATCTCTGTTCATCCACCAGCTGACAGCCAAGGCCCTCTGTTGGGGAAAGAAGTAGTCTTGTTCAGACTGCAGAGGCAACACTAGACCTTTGACTGAACCGACGCCCTGAAAGGAGTTACATGCCCAGCTGCAAAAACTGAAAACAGGTCTTGGGAACCAACAGATAAGGAAGGGAGTAAGTCATGAAGCTTTCTGGGCATGGGAATCTGGCCAGTTCCCAGGGATCGGCAAACATTCTGAGACTTTCGACTAGAAATACAAGCATTTAATGTAATGGCCAGAAGTGCATCTTTGCATATAAGCTGATGATTACCAGCTAAGCCATAAGGAATCCCACTTTTATCACCAAGCTGTAAGCTTTCTGGGACTCCTTCAGATGGTGCTCTGAGGTCTCACTCGTGAGGTGGACACACTATCTGAGACCTTTCAACTGGGGACTCCAGTTTGCTGTTTGACAGACCTCCTACTTTGCTTGAATCTGGATTTAAGTGTTTCCCAAATTTGCTGATGTGTGTTTGACTTCATTTTGTTAATATATTGTTTGCATATCTTTGGGGCTTCCTCGATAACTCAGTTGGTAAAGAATCTACCTGCAATGCAGGAGACACCGGTTTCATTCCTGGGTCAGGAAGATCCTCTGAAGAAGGGATAGACTACCCACTCCAGAAGGGATAAACTGCCCACTCCAGAAGGGATAGACTACCCACTATTCTTGGGCTTCCCTTGTGGCTCAGTTGGTAAAGAATCCTCCTGCAATGCAGGAGACCTGGGTTTGATCCCTGGATTGGGAAGATTCCCCTGGAGAAGGGAAAGACTATCCACTCGAGTATTCTAGCCTGGAGAACTCCATCAACTGGGACTGGGGACTCCCGTTTGGATCTAGACATGTTTCCCCAGTTTCAAGATGCATGCATTTGTTTCTTACTACACTATTGGTTGCTTTTAAACTGTGGTGTTGGAGAAGAATCCTGAGAGTCCCTTGGACTGCAAGGAGATCCAACCAGTCCATTCTAAAGGAGATCAGCTCTGGGTGTTCTTTGCAAGGACTGATGCTAAAGTTGAAACTCCAGTACTTTGGCTACCTTATGCGAAGAGTTGACTCATTGGAAAAGACCCTGATGCTGGGAGGGATTGGGGGCAGGAGGAAAAGGGGATGACAGAAGATGAGATGGCTGGATGGCATCACCGACTCGATGGACATGAGTCTGAGTGAACTCCATGAGTTGGTGATGGACAGGGTCACCTGGCATGCTGCAATTCATGGGGTCTCAAAGAGTTGGACACTACTGAGTGACTGAACTGAACTGATACTATTGGTGTATTGGGAACTGTTTCCCCAATTTAATGATTATAATTATATATATACACATATATGTAATCATTCTTCTATTATATTACTTACCCTCATATGTAACTTACTATAAACATAATAAACTTCTTTATTTCTTACCAAAGTATAGAGTGATTATTTTGCCACAATCCTCCAAACCTGAAACCAAAAGTAAGTCGTTCAACAGACCATAAATCTTTCAGAACATCTCTCAAGCTCTGGCTACCTGAAAGGCAGCAGAGTGAGTGCAGAGGAGCCCTAACTCAGCAGCCAGAATGCAAATCCCATCCCACCCCTTCCCCATAGCTCAGCTTCCCCTGCCTGGCATGGAGAGCATTCGGCACCTCCTCATACAGACATCATGAGACGCCCTGAGATGTGTGAGATGTTTGTAAGCATGGCATAGAGTAAATAGTCAGTGTTACACAAGCACTACCTTTATCTGTGGACCCAGATATGAACAGAGAGGGGCCCCATCATTACACAGATGTAAGGGAAGAAAAAAGGCATTTGATCAGGAGAAAATGATTGACTTGGTGGATTGGGTTCTTGGCTTCCTACTTAATCTTCAGAGAAGAAAACAGGCTGTTCATTTGGCTGCTGGTGTCCAGCATACAGAAAGTTATGAGTGGGTAGGATTGGGGATGAAGTAGATACCAGAGGTGGGACCTAATCCCTTTGACCATACCTGACCAGGGCCTGCTGGAACTCCCAGTTGAGAGGATTAATGTCCTTTGGTGATTTCTTTTTTAAACTTATTTTTATTTATTTATATATTTGGCTGCACTGGGTCTCAGTTGCAGCATGTGGGACACAAGGCCAGGGCTTACCCCTCGTAGCTACACCTGGATGAACTTTTGCATCCCTCAAGAGTAAGGTCTGGAGGAGGAAGCCGATGTCATCAAAAAAGGGAAAGTTCAGTGTGGCCCACAGCCACCAGTCAAGGTAGAGTGCATGCTCAGGCCCTAGACATCTAACAGGATCTAACCAGGATCTAACCCTTCTCAGATCATTGCCCACTGCCAACATCTCTATCTGCTCATCTGTCTGCCTGCTGTGATCTAAGAGGCCATGGACCTGGTTCTTCTCAGCCTCTAGCATCCAGATCTACTCTTGACACAGAGCAGGCCCAGCAAATGTTTATGGAAAAGAAGAACAAGGGGAAAATAAACAAAGATGTCTGTGGTTCATCATTACCTATGTGTGTTTATGTCAGAAAACACAGTGGCACAGGCTACAGTGTCACCAGGACTTGGTCTAATGCAAAGCAGGCATCAACACACACTTGGTGAATTAATCCAAATTAACGAGGATTCCACTGGGAAGTGTCCATTTCTAGAATTTCCTCTGTGGCTGAAGTCTGTATCTTATGACTCTACTTAAAGTATAGAAGTGTCATTAAAATTTTAGTGTGTATATGTCAGGTTTAAAACATCCCCTTTGCTGCTACAGTTGGCTGTTGTTTTTATTTCATCCCTAAGTCATGTCTGACTCTTTGCAACCCCATGGACTAGAGCCCACCAGGCTTCTTTGTGCATGGGATTTCCCAGGCAAGAATACTGGAGTGAGTTGTCATTTTATTTTACAACGGGTCTTCCTGACCCAGGGATTGAACCCGTATCTCCTGCATTGGCACATTGGCAGGCAGATTCTTAACCACTGAGATACCAGGGAAACCCAAATTTGGCTGCTGCTGCTGCTGCTGCTGCTAAGTCGCTTCAGTCATGTCTGACTCTATGCGACCCCATAGACAGCAGCCCATCAGGGTCCCTCATCTACTCTCATCAAATACTGTGGAGAATATGAAACAAATTAAGATCACTGGTTGGCTGTGCTTTGTATTAATAGTACAAAAAATAATGTCTTTGTGGGAGCAAAATCAAAGTATGCTTTCCTTTTGTTACCAGCCATATTTTAAATTTTCTCATCTTACAACTAATTCACTATATGCAAAAAAAAAATGTATTTTTATATCTTCTCATCAAACTGCATTGAGACTTCATGCTGCAAAATGATCATTAAACTATTGTGTATACATATAAAGATCACTGGCCATTTGTGCATAATATATATCTTCAGTTCAGTTCAGTCGCTCAGTCGTGTCCGACTCTTTGCAACCCCATGAATCGCAGCACGCCAGGCCTCCCTGTCCATCACCAACTCCCAGAGTTCACTTAAACTCCTGTCCATTGAGTCGGTGATGCCATCAAGCCATCTCATTCTCTGCCATCCCCTTCTCCTCCTGCCCCCAATCGCTCCCAGCATCAGAGTCTTTTCCAATGAGTCAACTCTTCGCATGAGGTGGCCAAAGTACTGGAGTTTCAGCTTCAGCATCAGTCTTTCCAATGAACACCCAGGACTGATCTCCTTTAGATGGACTAGTTGGATCTCCCTGTAGTCCAAGGGACTCTCAAGAGTCTTCTTCAACACCATAGTTGAAAAGCATCAGTTCTTCGGCACTCAGCTCTCTTCACAGTCCAGCTCTCACATCCATACATGACTACTGGAAAAACCATAGCCTTGACTAGACGGACCTTTGTCGGCAAAGTAAGTCTCTGCTTTTTACTATGTTATATAGGTTGGTCATAACTTTCCTTCCAAGGAGTAAGCGTCTTTTAATTTCATGGCTGCAATCACCATCTGCAGTGATTTTGGAGCCCAAAAAAATAAAGTCTGACACTGCTTCCACTGTTTCCCCATCTACTTCCCATGAAGTGATGGGACCAGATGCCATGATCTTAGTTTTCTGAATATGAGCTTTAAGCCAACTTTTTCACTCTCCTCTTTCACTTTCATCAAGAGGCTTTTCAATTCGTCTTCAGTTTCTGCCATAAGGGTGGTGCCATCTGCATATTTGAGGTTACTGATATTTCTCCCAGCAATCTTGATTCCAGCTTGTGCTTCTTCCAGCACAGCGTTTCTCATGATGTACTCTGCATAGAAGTTAAATAAGCAGGGTGACAATATACAGCCTTGACGTACTCCTTTTCCTATTTGGAACCAGTCTGTTGTTCCATGTCCAGTTCTAACTGTTGCTTCCTGACCTGCATATAAGTATCTCAAGAGGCAGGTCAGGTGGTCTGGTATTCCCATCTCCTGAAGAATTTTACACAGTTTCTTGTGATCCACAGAGTCAAAGGCTTTGGCATAGTCAATAAAGTAGAAATAGATGTTTGTCTGGAACTCTCTTGCTTTATCCATGATCCAGCGGATGTTGGCAATTTGATCTCTGGTTCCTCTACCTTTTCTAAAACCAGCTTGAACATCTGGAAGTTCACAGTTCATGTATTGCTGAAGCCTGGCTTGGAGAATTTTGAGCATTACTTAGAGGTTTATAAAATGTTTTATCAGCTATTGTTCCCTCTTTTCCTTGGCTACCAGGAAGCTTAGCACCAATGTAAAGTCTATAAAACTTGAAATTTTTATTGCCCTCTGTGTTTCTATATGCTGAACTTATAATTCACTTTCCTACCTTGATTGTCATTCTTGCCTGATTTTCTCACCTGTTTACTTTCTCTTATTTTTCTGTAAGTCTCATCGATTCTATTGATGAGGATAGGTATAAATAGACAGACAGGTTAATAGTAGATATACATATACGTGTATGCATATATATGCTTTATAATGTCCAGATTCATTTTATACTTCTCACAAAATTAATTGAATTTGTTCCAAATCCCTGATTCTATGGTTTATATAATTTCAAAGCCGTGTCTCTAATTTCCACCAAGTCTCAAGACAACTTCCAGTGAGCTCCCTCACTGATGTCCATGGGAAATCCAATATCCCCCAGCTTTTGTGAATTTAGTCAACTTTATCAAAGACCCTGATATTCAAGGGTCAATTTCCATGGGGAGTTGTTGATAACCCACCACTCACATGCTCTGTTATGAGATGAATGTTTGTAACACCCTCAAAATTTGTATGTTGAAACCCAGCCCCTAGTGCAGCTGCATTTGGAAACCAGGCTTCCAAAGAAAATTAAGGAAAGTCATGAGGGTGGGGCCCTGAGCTGGTAGGATTAGTGTCCTCATGAGAAGAAACATCAGAGAGACCCTCCCCCCAGCCTCCATCTTCTCATGAGGGCACAGGGTGAGATGGCAGCTTCCAACAAACCAGTACATGGGTCCTCACCTGAAAGTGAATTACCTGGCAACTTGGTCTTGGATTCTTAGCCTCCAAAACAGTGAGAAAATAAATGTCTGCTGTTTAACACCTAGTCTGTGGTAAGTCGTTATAGCAGCCCAGTAAGACTAACACAGCCTCCATCCTCATCTCTCCATCTTCCATGTTTTTCTTCCTCTAGGATCACCTCTTATCACCTTCTTCTTTGTTTTTTGGTCAGTTCAGCCACTACATTCTGGTGGTAGAGGATGAGGTCTATCCCAAGAGACTTTTGGAAATAATTCTTCCAAGTGAATACAATGCTCTTCCTGAATGGAGTTCTGGTGCATACACTTGTCTCTGCTTTCTGACCTCTCATTAGATAAAATGTATTATTTCCAGTTGGCTTCCATGATGGCAGACAGTAAAGAATCTGCCTGCAATGCAGAAGACCTGGGTTTGATCCTTGTGTCTGGAAGATCTCCTGGAGAAGGGAATGGCTACCCACTTCAGTGGTCTTGCCTGGAGAATTCCATGGACAGAAGAGCCTGGTGGGTTGGCCTAGAAGCCCAGAGCTCTCTCAGTCCAGTATTTACCTAGACTTTGGGGTCTGAGTGAGACACAAGTCTGTCTTGAGACTTGAAGCACAAGAAGGACCAGAGGCACTAGTCTCTCTTCTGGGATCAAGTATTAATAATATCACCTAGTTAGAAAAGCTCATCAATATGCCAAGATTGCCTAAAAATATACTGCTTTGGCCCCAGCATCTATTTACCAATCCAACCAAGAGCTGTGTGGACACATTAATTCACCGGATACAAATAGAAATAAATGAAAAATCTGGATTAGCCAATAATGGACCATCCTGATTAGTTGGGCATACTTGGAATTGTGTGCAAAAAAATTGCTCTTATTTTCTCACTGATTAGGGAAGAAATAAATAAAATAAGTCCTTTATCCAACTCATAGCAAGTAATAGTGGTAGAGATAGGTCAGTTCAGTTCACTTCAGTCACTCAGTCATGTCCAACTCTTTGCGACCCCATGAATCACAGCATGCCAGGCCTCCTTGTCCATCACCAACTCCCAGAGTTCACCCAAACTCACGTGCTTTGAGTCGGTGATACCATCCAGCCATCTCTTCCTCTGTCATCCCCTTCTCCTCCTGACCCCAGTCCCTCCCAGCATCAGGGTCTTTTCCAATGAGTCAACTCTTCACATGAGGTGGCCAAAGTACTGGAGTTTCAGCCTCAGCATCAGTCCTTCCAATGAATACTCAGGACTGGTCTCCTTTAGGATGGATTGGTTGGACCTCCTTGCAGTCCAAGGGACTCTCAATTCTTCTCCAACACCACAGTTCAAAAGCATCAATTCTTTGGTGCTCAGCTTTCTTCACAGTCCAATTCTCACATTCATACATGACCACTGGAAAAACCATAGCTTTGGCTAGATGGACCTTTGTTGGCAAAGTAATGTCTCTGCTTTTCAATATGCTATCTAGGTTGGTCATAACTTTCCTTCCAAGGAATAAGCATCTTTTAATTTCATGGCTGCAATCACCATCTGCAGTGATTTTGGAGCCCAAAAAAATAAAGTCTGACACTGTTTCCACTGTTTTCCCCAAAGCAAGAGAGTTCCAGAAAAAAACATCTATTTCTGCTTTATTGACTGTGCCAAAGCCTTTGACTGTGCAGATCACAATAAACTGTAGAAAATTCTGAAAGAGATGGGAATACCAGACCAACCGACCTGCCTCTTGGGAAACCTATATGCAGGTCAGGAAGCAACAGTTAGAACTGGACATGGAACAACAGACTGGTTCCAAATAGGAAAATTGTCACCCTGCTTATTTAACTTCTATGCAGAGTGCATCATGAGAAACGCTGGGCTGGAAGAAGCACAAGCTGGAATCAAGATTGCTGGGAGAAATATCTATAACCTCAGATATGCAGATGGCACCACCCTTATGGCAGAAAGTGAAGAGGAAACTAAAGAGCCTCTTGGTGAAAGTGAAAGAGGAGAGTGAAAAAGTTGGCTTAAAGCTCAACATTCAGAAAACTAAGATAATGGCATCCAGTCCCATCACTTCATGGCAAATAGATGGGGAAACAGTGGTAGAAATAATCAGCTCTAAATAAAGCTGGCAGTGGTTAACACTGCACATGGTAAAATCTGACCCAGAAAAATTGGACTTTGTAGAATTAATGACAACAAAGAAAATTCACAATGACAGGACCCATATTCAGTAAAATTTCTTATTAATAATAAAGCTGGCAAACAAATTAAATCTCTAGAACCAAAGAAAATTATATGGAAAAAATAAAGAATTGATTTAGACAAAAATAATTTCAGGGAAATAAATGCGGAAACAATTGGAGGCAGTTTAACTGCACTTCACAGAAAATTGACCAAGAAATTAAATTGGATAATAGGGTTTAATCTGAAAAATACATTTTCAATGAATATTCCTTGGTGTGGGTATAATTATTATTAAAATATTTGTATTAAAAACACTGAGTTTAAGGAAAGGAGGATCTGGAATGTGGTTCCTGGGTCCAGATACAGACAAAGTAGACAAGTTTTGTTTTGTTTTGTTTTTATTCGAGTATAGTTGCTTTACAATGTTGTTAGTTTCTGCTATACAGCAAAGTGATCCCCTTTGTCATCACAGAGCATTAAGTAGAATTTCTTGTGCTATACAGTAGATCCTCATTAGTTATCTATTGTATACATAGTAGTGTACGCTTGCAATCATGACCATGTCTGAAGCAACGTTCTACACTCAGTTAACAGCTGTAGAAACAAAATCTATTTAATTATATTAAAAGTAGGTATCTCAGCCTCTTTGGCCTCCCTAGTCAAGGCACTGCCCTTCAGAATGTCCTTCCAGGTACATATTTATCTCTTAATATCATTTTTTTCCTGGCCCAGCCAGAGCATAGATCATTACTTTTACCACCAGACCCTCCACCCACAAAATCTAACATCTTCCCCAGACTGGGAAGCCCCATTCAGAACAGTAAGTGGCTCACATTTGTCAGCTAGAGTTCTCTTGAACATAATGTAAATGTCTTTATTTTGGAACTGTATGGAGGGAACAGTAACTGATTATGAGGCACCTGAGGATCACATCATTGTTGTTTCAAAACACTTTGCAGGTTTGCTTTTGAAAAAAAAAAAATGTTCAAAAGGGGGAAAGGATAAGTGCTTCTTATGTTTTGTCCCTATAGACCTCATAGAAACTTCACCCAATGTTAAGCATCATTACTTGTTTAGATATCTGTCCCTTTCATTAGTGGTGAGCTCCATGAAGAGTTGGATGGGTGTCCATCCCAGAGCCATGTCTGACACAGGACGAACATTCACCTGTGTTTCCTGAGTGAAAAGGTGAGATCAAGGACCCCAAAGATAGTGACAGAAAAGTGAATAGATTTTCTTTCAAAGAATAGAAGTTTTATAGTCTTAGATGACTTTATTAGCAATGGGATGCAAGCTCCACCTCATTTAGACTTCATGCATAAAACAAGGAGAACATATTCAAGTGAATTAAATGCATTGCTTTAAACCAGCCAGAAGCAGTTGGCCACTTGAAGACCAAAAGTACCAAGAGGACAGTTTGTAAAACATCCAGATCCAGGAATGTGTTCCAAGCACATAGTAGACATGATCCCACTGAACAGCAGCCCACCTCTAGAGCAGCCCATGTCACAGGAGGTGGACTGAACCTCAGAAAGGTAGTTTGCATGAGCAAGATACAAAATTAAATCTAATTCATGGTTATAAATCGCAGCTCTGCATGAAAGCAACAGAAGGACTTTTTTAGAACAACTGTTCAAACCCTATCCCATTGAGGCTGTGACTTAGTGGGTCTGGAGTGAGTGCAAGCATTTGTGATGTTTAGAAAGCTCCCCAGGCAGTGCTGATACTCAGAAAGTTGGGCACATCAGGTTCATCTAGAGAGCTTTTAAAACGCTACTGTGGGGACCTTGACAGACCAGTTCAATCCGAATCTCCAGCAGGAGCCAGAGCTTAGGGATTTCTAACAGGCAGGGTTAGCCCTCTTAGGAGCCAAAGGCCGCACTCATTCTTCTGCACCTCACGTCCACGAGATGAAGGAGTGATCAGGAAGAGTCTTTGGCCATGACTGCAGCACAAGCATATGAATCTGGTGTTTAGCAGCAGATGCTGTTGTCTGTCTCTGAAGAGAAATCTGCAGGTTCTAACCTGTGAGGCCCTGGGGAGCAGGAACCATATCGTCTGCATCTCAGTACCCCGACAGCTCACCGGGAGTGAATGCTGTTAATTGTTCTTAAATACTGCCATTTGCCACAGACATTCCATCACAAGCCTAATAGGAGCATCGCAATAAAGCAACATCAGCTTCCTGGGAGGGATGGGGGAGCAGCGGGGCCCTGCTGCTGCTCCAGACATCCCCATCTGGCTCTCAGGGCCTGGGCAAACTCTGCTTCTGAAAACAACATGATACCATGAGCCAATGTGCAGCCACGCTTATAGGTCAAGCTGACCCATCGTTTCGGCCAGCATCTGCCTAGAGTACCTCACGGGAACAGCTCGGTGCCAAATGCCTGGTCCACCACCTGGCAGAAGGTGATAGAAAGCCCTGGATCTGCCCAACTTCACCTGGAGGCTTCATGCAGTGCAGATGGCTGATGGTTGAGCTGGACTTTGGAGCTTCATGTGACAGTGTGTTCAGGTTTCTTGAACTCTTTGGAAAGTCAGTTCTCTCTCTTCCAGGCCTCTGATAGAGAGGCGTCTGTTGGAGAGGCATGGGGGCTTGTAAGTGAAGATGGGAAACTGATAGGATGGGCATGCTTTCCTCATGGCCAGCCCTTCATCTTGAATGAGGAATGGCCAGCACTGGAACCACCAGGACCTGCCAGCTGCAGATGGGCAGCTCACAAGGAGCAGGGCCCCAGGCATGGCCCTGTCAGTGGTACCCTGCCAGGTGACATGTGCACAGCACCAGAGAGGGGTTACATGAGAGACAGGGAGCAGAGCACCAGGTCACAGGCCTGGGGTAGACTCCAACACTGCTGTCTACTAGCTGTGACCTTGGGCAAATGAATTTCTTTGCACCTCTGTTTCTGCCTTTTTGCAAAGGAGATTGGGATACCTACTTTACATTGCTGCAACTATTAGGAGAGGGTGGCAGCAGGCCCAGCTCGTAGCAGGCACCAGTAAGCAATAGCTCTTACCATCACCCTGAGATGCTCTGTGCTCAGTACCTGCTTATGAAATATCCATGATTTATATGAATGGGAGGATGGATGAATTCATAAAGAGGACATTTATACAGAAACAACTCTTCTGAGAAAGAATAAATACTCTTAGCCCAGTTTGTAGAGGTCAAAATGCATAATTTAACACAATGGAAAACAGTATGGAGGTTCCTTGGAAAACTAAAAACATGATTGCCGTATGATCCAGCAATCCCCTTTCTGGGCATATATCTGGACAAAACTAATTATACTATCAAAAAGATATATGTGCCCCAATGCTCATAACAGGCCCCACTGAGATTCTAAGGGGCCTGGCTTACCTGCTAAGCACCTGCATGCACTATGTGACACACCATCAGAGAGCCTAGGAGCCTAGCGCATGGACAACAACTTAACACCAGCCAACCAGCAATTGGCTGAGTTACAGGTAATTCATTTATTTACCATCACAATTACATTTCTACAAGATGCCAGGCACTGTTCTCTCTGCTGAAAGTACATAATGGCCTGTCTTCATGGAGTTTACATTGTAATGGGAGGAGGCAGAAAATAAGCTAATAAATAAGAAAGTCTAAAATACATTTGGTACTGATAGGTACCATTTAAAAAGAATGTGGTATATACATGTCAATCCTGATCTCCCAATCCATCCCACCCCCATCCCCCTCAGTATCCATACATTTGTTCTTTATGCCTGTGTCTTTATTTATGCTTTGCAAATACGTTCATCTATACCATTTTTCTAGATTCCACATATATGCATTAACATACAATATTTGTTTTTCTGACTTATTTCGCTCTGTATGACAATCTCTAGGTCCATCCACGTCTCTACAAATGGCACAATTTAATTCCTTTTCATGGTTGAGTAATATTCCATTGTATATATTTACCACATTTTCTTTATCCATTCCTCTGTCCTTGGACATTTAGGTTGCTTCCATGTCCTGGCTATTGTAAATAGTGCTGCTATGAACTTTGGTATGCATGCATCTCTTTGAATTATGGTTTTCTCTGGATGTATGTCCAGGGAATTCTATTCAATGTCCTGCGGTAACCTAAATAGAAAGGAATTGCAAAAAAGAGAGGATATATGTATATGTGTAGCTGAGTCACTTTGCTGTATAGCAGAAACTAACATATTATAAAGCAATCATATTCCAATTAAACAAATTAAATGCAATTTAGGGAGATGGAGAAAGAGGAACTGGCTGGTTTCCACAGAACAGGTAGCCAAGGTCTCTCTGATGAGGCAGCTTTGAAGCAAAGATTTCACCACAGTGAGGATGTGAATGAGGTGGCTGGACCTGGGGGAGTTCGGGAGGGAGTCTAGGCTTGCATGGTCTGTGGAGAGCAGGGAAAGATGCCAAACAGGGAACCAAGGAAGGTTACTGGCAGGGCCTCATAGGCTCAGTAGGGACTGGAGATTTCTTCTCAGCTGATGGGAGCCCCTTGGCGGGCTCAAACAAAGAAAAGGAACCATCTACCTGGAAGATTTGGTCCCACTTCTCTGTCTGCTGTTTAAGGGACATTCTGTGAGGGTGAGGAAGGAAGCAAACTAACAAGCTGTTATCAAAATTTGAACATATGAATTTAATCCATGCAACAACACTATGAAGGAACTATTGTTTTCCTCATTTTACAGGGGCTTCCCAAGTGGCACTAGTGATAAAGAACCCACCTGCCAATGCAAGAGATGTAAGAGATGCGGGTTCAATCCCTGGGTTAGGAAGATCCACTGGGCAGGGGCATGGAAACCCACTCCAATATTCTTGCCTAGAGAATCCTGGTGAGCAAAGGAGCCTGGCAGGCTATAGTCCATGGAGTCGCAAAGAGTCAGACACAATGAAGCAACTGAGTATGCACACACGTAGGTGGAAAGGGTAAGTAACTTGCACAGTATTGCACAGCCAGGGAGCAGTCGGGCCAGGATTTAAAGCAGGCAACCTGGCTCCTGGGTCCTTGGTGATAAGACTTGTGCTATACGAACCCATCCAGTGTAACCTACTGGGGAGCAGCAGGCAAAAAATTTGTCTTCCTAACATAAAGAAGTGATAACTCATTCATCTACAAACCCTGGAATAATAAAATAGGTAACTAATAAGGCACTACTGTATAACACAGGGAACCCTACTCAATACTCTGTAAAGGCCTATGTTGGGAAAGAATCTAACAAAGATTGATAGATAAATACACACACACACATATATATAAACAGACTCACTTTGCTATACTGAAAATAACACAACACTGTAAGTCAACTATACTCCAATAAATTTTTTTAAGTCCTTGAGTAAATATATAGACAAAAGATTCAATTATTTCTTTAGTTATTTATTTATCTATTTCTATATCTCTTAATTTTGCTAAGGCTCAACTAAGAAATGAGTATGTTAAAATGAACAAAGTTTATGATACCTTATTCCTATAATATCCCTATGAATCTTGTATTCTAATCACCATTTCACAGATGAGGAAACTGAGGCTCGAACAATTTTAAGTAATAAGCCCAGGGACCCATGGTACCATTTTTCTGAAGTGATGGGCTCTGAGCTGTCAACATTCTCAGACTCGGAACAAGAAAGTCTCAGTAAGCTGTTCCCAAGAAAATGTTCAACTGAGGTGCTGCAGCTGCCAAATATACCAGCAAATCACTGGCACATCTGGAGGGCAGCCTGAAAACCAGAGAAGAGACATGACCACTCCCTCTTATAAAACTACTGTTCCCTTACCTTCACTGTGATAGAACAAAACTACAGAAGGGCAACTGCCCTGAGCAAAGAAAGCAAAACTGGTTCTCTTAGAGTCAGCATTTCCTGAGCCCCAAAAATTGCCATGAACAATCTCAGAGCTTTTCTCATCATATAGTCTTATAAAAACAAGAATCAGTTCAGTTCAGTTCAGTTCAGTCGCTCAGTCGTGTTCGACTCTTTGCGACCTCATGAATCACAGCACGCCAGGCCTCCCTGTCCATCACCAACTCCCGGAGTTCACTCAAACTCACATCCATCGAGTTGGTGATGCCATCCAGCCATCTCATCCTCCGTCGTCCCCTTCTCCTCCTGCCCCCAATCCCTCCCAGCATCAGAGTCTTTTCCAATGAGTCAACTCTTCGCATGAGGTGGCCAAAGTACTGGAGCTTCAGCTTTAGCATCATTCCTTCCAAAGAAATCCCAGGGCTGATCTCCTTTAGAATGGACTGGTAGCATCTCCTCGCAGTCCAAGGGACTCTCAAGGGTCTTCTCCAACACCACAGTTCAAAAGCATCAATTCTTCGGCTCTCAGCTTTCTTCACAGTCCAACTCTCACATTCATACATGACTACTGGAAAAACCATAGCCTTGACTAGACGGACCTCTGTTGGCAAAGTAATGTCTCTGCTTTTCAATATGCTGTCTAGGTTGGTCATAACTTTCCTTTCAAGGAGTAAGTGTCTTTTGATTTCATGTCTTCATTCACCATCTGCAGTGATTTGGGAGCCCAAAAAAATAAAGTCTGACACTGTTTCTACTGTTTCCCCATCTATTGGCAAGAATACACAGAAGAACTGTACAAAAAAGATCTTCACAACCAAGATAATCACGATGGTGTGATCACTCACCTAGAGCCAGACATCCTGGAATGCGAAGTCAAGTGGGCCTTAGAAAGCATCACTACAATCAACGCTAGAGGAGGTGATGGAATTCCAGTTGAGCTATTTAAAATCCTGAAAGATGATGCTGTGAAAGTGCCACACTCAATACATCAGCAAATTTGGAAAACTCAGCAGTGGCCACAGGACTAGAAAAGGTCAGTTTTCATTCCAGTCCCAAAGAAAGGCAATGCCAAAGAATGCTCAAAGTACCGCACAGTTGCACTCATCTCACACGCTAGTAAAGTAATGCTCAAAATTCTCCAAGCCAAGCTTCAGCAATACATGAACCGTGAACTTCCAGATGTTCAAGCTGGTTTAGAAAAGGCAGAGGAACCAGAGATCAAATTGCCAACATCCGCTGGATCACTGAAAAAGCAAGAGAGTTCCAGAAAAACATTTATTTCTGCTTTATTGACTATGCCAAAGCCTTTGACTATGTGGATCACAATAAACTGTGGAAAATTCTGAAAGAGGTGGGAATACTAGACCACCTGACCTGCCTCCTGAGAAACCTATATGCAGGTCAGGAAGCAACGGTTAGAACTGGACATGGAACAACAGCCTGGTTCCAAATAGGAAAAGGAGTACGTCAAGGCTGTATATTGTCACCCTGCTTATTTAACTTCTATGCAGAGTACATCATGAGAAACGCTGGGCTGGAAGAAGCACAAGCTGGAATCAAGATTGCCAGGAGAAATCTCAATAACCTCAGATATGCAGATGACACCACCCTATGGCAGAAAGTGAAGAGGAACTAAAAAGCCTCTTGATGAAAGTGAAAGTGGAGAGTGAAAAAGTTGGCTTAAAGCTCAACATTCAGAAAGGACAAGAATAAGGGTGCTTTATCTCCATCTGATGTGTGCTGAACTTGAGGCCAAGAGAAATTAATAATGTCCACAGATCCACACAGCTGGTAAGTGGTCTATTCAAGACCCAAAGGACAGCTCCTTATATTTCAAAGCCATAGTCTATGCTCTTTGCCAGAGGTCAGGTCCACTCCATGTGTCAGCTCTTCCCCGCATGCCATCCTCCTGGTAGGCACCTCTATCTGCCAGCGGAGCTCCTCACTCCTCCCCAGAAGATCCTCCGCTGCAGCCTCTTTCCCAGAGCCTCTAGGCTCCCTCTCACGGTGCAGGCTTTGCTACCCAGCTGCTCACCATCCCCCCAGTAAATATGACCCTTCAGCCCCAACAAGCCACCATCCTCAGGGCATTCAGAAGCACCCCCCACAGGTCTGGCAGCCAAAGCGCTAGCACCAATTGACTGTAAGAATCAGTAGCACATATCATCAAAAAGAACACAAATAACAAATGCTGGTGATGATGTGGAGAAAAAGGAACCCTCCTCCTGTTTTGGTGGGATTATACTTTGGTACAGCCACTATGAAGAACAGTATTTAGTTTCCTCAAAAAACTAAAAATAGAACCACAGTATGATGCAGTAATTCCATTCCTGGGTATAAATCAGAAAGAAACAAAAAACACTAATTCAAAAAGATACATGCACCCCAAAGTTCATAGCAGCATTATTTACAACTGCCAAGGTATGGAAGCAACCTAGGTATCCATCAACAGATGAATGGATAAAGATGTGATACATATATATATATGCAATGGAATACTCAGTTCAGTTCAGCCGCTCAGTCGTGTCCGACTCTTTGAGACCCCATGAACCACAGCATGCCAGGCCTCCCTGTTCATCACCAACTCCCAGAGTGCACCCAAACTCATGCCCATTGAGTCAGTGATACCATCCAACCAGCACATCCCCTGTCGTTCCCTTCGCCTCCTGCCCTCAATCTTTCCCAGCATCAGGGTCTTTTCAAATGAGTCAGCCCTTTGCATCAGGTAGCCAAATTATTGAAGTTTCAGCTTCAACATCAGTCCTTCCAATGAACACCCAGGACTGATCTGCCTTAGGATGGACTGGTTGGATCTCCTTGCAGTCCAAGGGATTCTCAAGAGTCTTCTCCAACACCACAGTTCAAAAGCATCAATTCTTCGGCACTCAGCTTTCTTCACAGTCCAACTCTGACATCCATACATGACTATTCAGCCGTAAAAAAAGAATGAAATTTTGACATTTGCAGCAACATGGATGGACTTGGAGGGCATTATGCTGAGTGCAATAAGTCAGACAGAGAAAGACAAACACTATGGTAGTACTTATATGTGGAATCTAAAAAATACAATAGACTAGAAAAAGAAAACTAAAAATAAGCAGACTCACAGGTATGGAGAACAAACTAGTGACTGGTTACTAGCGGGGAGAGGGACGGTGGGAGAGGGTACATAGAGGTAAGGGGGGGAAGGGATTATCGTGGGATTACATAAAGTCCTCTGTGAGAAAGTTTTGAAAATTGTAAAGTATTATAGAATTTAAAGACTCTTCTGTTCAATATTAAAATTAATTTTTGAAAGAATTAATAAACAGTTAATAGTTTGCCACCTTGTATCAGTCTCCTATTGCTTCATTTTCCCAGTCAGGTTATGACGTCTATGATCTCTGACAGTGAAGGAGGAAAGAGGTGACAAGTGGCAAGCGAGCAGCTGTCCCATGTGCTCAGACTGCTGCAATTCCAAGAATTGACCACACCAAGATGAAAAACAATAAGTAAGCACAAAGTGTTGATCTTTCACAGCCTGGTGAAAAGGGTTGGGACTGGTGAAGGCTATACAACTACAAGGGAAGGAGCTGAAGGGTATTTGTGGGCTCCTGTAACCCCAGAAAAGTGGGATGGTCTGTGGGTACACATCAGAGCCTCATACCCTCAGAATCATCCACCCGCCAGGACAAGTTGTAAATAAAGTGACCAGATAATGTGTTCAGATAGGTCCTATTTGTGTTACTCTAATGATTCCACAGAAGGTAGGCATAGACCCCTGGAGGGGTAACCCTTGGACCAACAGAATTACAGAGTAATCAGGAAGAAATGAACACCATGGCAGAGTAGACAAGAGCTCAAGCTGCTGCTCTTACACCTTGGTTCTGATGCACTAACTGTACAAAGGCAACTTCTCTGAGCTTCACTTTGCTCATCTAGAAAATGGGTTTAATAACATTTAAAAAGAGTTTACATTGGTTAAGCCTTTTTAAAAGTTCCTCTCACATAGCTAGCATTTGACAACCACAGCGCATTACTATTTTTTGTTCTATATTTTCTATGCAAGGAAAAGAAAAGGATGGCTGCAATCTTTTCCATTATCAAAGCTAAAGAAAACTATTCACACCAAGCTGGACCTGATTTCTCATATTTCAAAACTTATTCACATTTAAACTTTTAATTTGTGTGAATGTATTTTTTACTTAATTTTATGGCAGTGTAGTTGATTTACAAAATTAATTTCTGCTGTACAGCAAAGTCATTAAGTCATACATATGCATACATTCTTTTTCATATTATTTTCCATTATGGCTTACTTATCACAGGATATTAAATAGTGTTCCCTGTGCTGTGAAGTGCTATAAACAACAAACATTGTTGTTTATCTGTTCTATATATAGTAGTTTGTATCTGCTAATCCAAAACTCCCAATCCATCCCTCCCTTACCCCACCTCCCCCTTGGCAACCACAAGCATGCTATGTTTGAGTCTGTTTCTGTTTTATAGATAAGTTCATTTGTGTCGTATTTTAGATTCCACATATAAGTGATATCACATGGTATTTGTCTTTCTCTGACTTACTTAGTATGGTCATCTCTAGATAAATCTACATAGCTACAAATGGCATTATTTCATTCTTTTTATAGCTGAGTAATATTCCATTGTATATTCGTACCACATCTTCTTTATCCATTCATCTGTTGTTGGACATTAGTGTGTTTATGTGTCTTGGCTATTATAAATAGTGTTGCTATGAACATAGAGGTGTGTGTATCTTTTTGAATTATCTTTTTGTCCAGGTACATGCCCAGGTGAGGGATTGCTAGGTCATACAGCAGTTCTATTTGCAGTTTTATGAGGAATCGCCATACTGTTCTTCATAGTGGCTGCACCAATTTATGTTGTATGAACACATTTTTGAATTAGTCCCAAAATGCATTGTACTAATAGGCATCTACTCATATTGGAGTTCCCATCTCATGTGTGGGGAGCAACCAAATGTAATTTGCTAGCAATCTCCACCTCAATGGCATAAGCAACAGATGTCATATCCCACACATGCTCATTGTACAAATTCCCTTGTGCACATCTTTGGCAGCATAATGAAAAATAAGAAAAATAAAATCATGTTTATTTACTTTCTTGATTCCATTTTAAAAAGAGAATATTCTGCAAAATTTTCAATGGAACATCACATTAGCATTGGCCTCATAACCTGTTGCTAATGCCAAATTTGCCATTCAATAAGGGAACATTAATTGATTTCTGGGAACATGTTATAGTGGAGGTCTAAGAATAAGGTGCCAAACTGCTATATCAGTGAGAATGAGAATTGTCACCTAGAGCACTAGCTTTTAAAAAATAATAATAGAAAACAAGGCTCAGAAAAAGATAGGCTCAGAAAGATTCTTTCTGCTTAAAGGCACACCATAAGTTTCTATTTCTAACAAGAGTGAGCTACATAACTCAGACCAATCTTTCTTTTAAAGACCATTAAAAATCTGAACAAAACAAAAAAAAAAGAAAAATTTTCTTGAAAGCACTGATCCACTAACAGATATTAAGAATTGTATTGAGCCTGGCATTTAAGATGACTTTAGGCATGGAATAGTTGCTGGTCAAGCTGAGACAGACAAAAGGCTGAGCTGTACCTTGAAACCTTGTGGAACAAGTGGGCAAAATCATGGGAAGAGACCCATGTAAACCACTTTTCACTTTGGTCTGGAAAGGTCAAGAAAGAATTATACCTCAGGACTGAGAGTAAACTGGATGCTAACTCCCTTTATGGACAGCAGTCTGGCATCACATCATCTGATGGCCCAGAAAACCTCAGTTTAAATGAATTTAGATTATGATGGCGCAAAAGAAGTAGAACCTCTAGATTAATAGTGAAAACAATGGAAATCCTTTCTAGATGTAGAAAATACCATGCTAGGCCTCTAGTTATTTCAACAAATAAATTTTCACTGTACTGTCCAGAATATTCAAAACTAACTAAGCACATGTAAAGACAAACAACATGAGCAAGCAGAAAAATTGGGCAACAGAAACAGACAGACAGAGACTCAAGATATTGACATTATTGGATACAGATTATGAAACAACTTTATCCTCAATGCCATGAACCAAGTTTTAAAATTTCACAAAAAATTAGGAAATATAAAGTATGACATCATAGATTTTTTAAACAGTCAAATAGAAATTCTAGACCTGAAATATACAATAGTTTAAAATTGGAATGGATTTGTAGTAAATTAGATGTTGGTAAGCTAAAACCATATACAGAATTAAGCACTGTGTTACAAAAGGGTGTGAGAATAGAATTCTTTTAATCCAGAATAATTTGAGAAACAACAAAGCATGAAAAGTATAGCAGGATAGACAAATACATAGCACATATCATGAGAAGGTAGATTTAAAGATGAATACAGCTATAATTTCTGTAAATGTCAATAAAAATGCTTCAGTTAAAAGACAAAGATTATCACACTGGATTAGGAAATACACATGTTACATACCATTCAGAAGAACTGCATTTAAAATGTAAGAATACAAAAAAGTTTGAGAGTAAAAAATGGTAAAGGGGATCCATACAAACACTAACTAAAAGTAACTGGTGTACCTATATTAATAACAGCTAAAATAGAATCAGCAATAAAAAAACGTATTATTAGAAATTAAGAAGATTGTTTCTCAATGAAAAAAAGTATCAGTTCACTAGTAATTATAAGCTTTCTAAATCTGGATGCACCTAATAACATTGGCCTCAAAATATATAAAGCAAAAATTTACAAAACTATAAGGACAAATAGGCACATTTATAATATAATGGCAGATGTTAACATGCTATCTCAGTAATTGATAAAATAAGCAGACATTTTTTAAAGTAAGGCTATAGAACAATCTGACCTGATTGAAATAAACATACAAAATATCATACTGAATAACTGAAAAATACTTAATTTTTTAAAATTGGCTATATTTTGAGCCATAAAGCAAGTCTTCACAAACTTCAAAAGGTTAAAATCATAAAGAGGTGCACTGTACAATATGTTTCTCATGGGAACATATGGCTATTCAAAATTGTTAATTAAAAAAATTGTTAATTATAATTAAATAAGATTTAACATTCAATTCCTCAGTCATGCTAACCATATTTCAATTCTCAGTCCTTTTTCAGTTGTCTCTACAATATTTAAACCATATGCAAATTTTTATCTAGCTGTCTCTTTACCAGCAAACTTATTCTTTGCTACATGTGTTTTATCTGTCTTCCCACCTAGAAGTATGCTCTGTGAAGTCAAGAACAGTATTTGTCATATTCACCCTGGGACCTACTTAGTAAAATTTGGTTGATTTTATTAGTTAACTAATTAATGATTCTGTATTATATTTTCTTATAGTATAAACTTAAGTTGGTAGATTGAAAGTATCATTCATGTCAAATTAAATTCTTAGAAACACAGAGATATTTCACTTTCTCTGTGGTGATGCATCATCCTAGAAATGGTTAGCGTGGAAGAGGGCTTCAGTTTTGGATTTAGAAAGCTGTACAACTGTCTGAAGGGAGGGAGTTGAGACTCTGGAGTCACACCTGCCTTGATGATCTAAAATTCCTCTCTTTTCGTATAAAGCTGTTCAGAATAACCTCATACAATTTTTTGCCCCAGGATAAGGTATGGAATCTATTTATCAAGATCTTAGCAATGACACAGAGTCACCAGTGAAAGCATGCATTCCTGTCAGTCTGAGAATGTCATGTTGTACATGAAGCAATTAGAAATGGGCAGAATCAAAATGAAAAATGCCTTGTGTACTTTATCATGAAGGAGTAGAGGCCCACCAGCAAGTTCTAAATAAAAAGAAGATGCCCTAGGATGCCCCAAATATGAATAAGAGCTTGGACTCATGGCTGAATTTTGGAGGACCTTCCAGCTTCCCTGAACTATATGCAAAGGTCACACTTTTTGCTTCACTGTCCCAATTTCAGGGAATGTTGGATCCTATGAAGAAGAATTTACTTACATATAAAAACTATACCTCTTTAAGCCAGTCTTGGAGAATGGCATCATCTGCTGCTGTGACAGCAATAGACATCATTGAATTAATAAAATCTCCTGACATTTGGAAGCAAGATCAGTCACAAAGAATCATCAACCTCTTGTCATGTGGTTAGATCTGTTTTGGGTGCAGAGGTTTCAGCCACTAACTAGACATACAAGATCGTTGCTTTCATGGAGTTTGCAAACCAGAAGGAAAGATAGCCAATAAACAAGCACACAAACAAATATACAGACAGAGATAAGCTCTACAAAGAAAATAAATCAGGTCAAGGACAAGGAAGTTAAGGAAGACAAGCTAGGAAGAGACTAATCTATTACTAAAAAGGTGAAAAAAGAATACCATTTGCAACAACATAGATGGACTTAGAAATGATCAAACTAAGTGAAGCTAGTCAGACAAAGACAAATATCACATGATATTATTGCTATGTGGAATCTAAAAATTATACAAATTAACTTACTTACAAAACAGAAACAGACATAGAAAACAAACTTATATGGTTACCAGAGGGGATAGCAGAAGTTGCCAGGGGGAGATAAACTAGGAGTTTGGGATTAAAAAGTACACACCACTGTATTGGGCTTCCCAGGTGGCTCAGTGGTAAAGAATCCCCCTGCCAATGCAGGAGACACAAGTTCGATCCCTGGAGGAGGAAATAGCAAACCATTTCAGTATTCTTGCCTGGGAATTCCATGGACAGAGGAGCCTGACTGGCTATAGTCCATGGGGTCATGAAGAGTCAGATATTACTTAGCAAAAAAACAACAACCTATAAATGAACTGTGTTCCAACAGACTTTATATACAACAATGGGCAGCTGGTGGGCTGTTGTTTGCCAACGCCTGACCTCAGATCCTCCTAACAAACTCTGTGAGCTGCCTACTCCATGCTCTCTCTTGCCTCCATTATTGATAACATAACCCCAAATTTGTTTACAATAACAATTCATGAACTGAAACTGCTCACTATTCCAGGTTGACCATGAGACTCAATTATGGCCAATGAGATATAAATGGATATCTCCAGATAGGGCTCAGAAAAGAGTTTTTTTTAAGATGGGCAGCCTCAGTTGTCATGCTTTCATTCAAACTTATGTGCTTCTTGTTTCTGCTTCCTGTCAGAACTTGGATGGATTTGGAACAGAAATCTGTATACATGAGTCAACATAAATAAGAATGGAGGATACATGCTAAGAACAGCAGAGAATGATATACCAAGGCTCTGGTTTCCAGTATATCACTTGGAAGCTGTACTAGCCGTGGATTGACTTCCTCCACATGCACACTTTTCTAACTGATGTATTATGTTCAACTGAATGCCTCCCTAGCTAATATATTCAAGTCTTCAACAGAATACAGCTATCAGCATGATGGGGTAGAGGATTATCATATTAGTAAAAAATAATCTATCATCAGCGACTTCTATGTAACAAACAACCACAAGATTTCTTGGCATATAACAATAAGCATCTATTTCTCATGCATCTGTGGTCCACTGAGGTGATTCTGATATCTTGGCTGTGCTCAAGTTGGGTGCAGGTCTGCTACACATGGCTTTCATCCACCTTGGATGAGCTGGCTAGCCAGGGCATGTCATTCTGATGGTGATAGTAGATGAAAAATAGGTTGAACAGAACAGGCAGTATGTCTTAAGTCCTGAGCTTGTCACTGTCCACATTGCATTAGCTAAAGAAAGGCAGATGACTGAGTCCAACATCCAGGAACAAGAAAGAAGATTCCATATTGCATTGAAAGAACAAATTACAGGGCAAATGGCATGAATAAAGTGAAGAACTGGCACCAAGAACCTAATACACCACAGATAGAGGACACATAGAAGGCAGAGTCAATTGGAGCAGACTCTTTGGTCACTCTGAAATCTCGCTAAGCCCTGGGGAATCTCACTGAGAAGAGTTACCTCTCAAGTCTTCTTGGTCGAAGATGGAATAGCAATCATGCCTTTCCCCTTCAAACATTCATCTTTTCTACCCCCAAAGCACCCATGACCCCAGAAATCTTCATAGAATTCTATATATTCAAATAATTATTTCCAGACCCTAAAATAATACATAAATAGACATGCTCAGAAGTTAGTTTAAGTCAGAAAAGGATAAATACCATATGATATCACTTATATGTGAAATTTAAAATATGACTTAATAAATAAATAAACTTATCTATGAAACAGACTCTCAGACACAGAGAACAGAATATTGGCCACCAAGGGGAAGGGACAGACTGGAAGTCTGGGGTTAACAGATGCAAGCTAACATATAGAGAATGTATAAAAAACAAGGTCCTACTATATAGCACAGAGAACTATATTCAATATCCTGTGATAAGCCAGAATGAAGTAGAATATGAAAAAGAATATATGTATGTATTTATTTGAATACCTTTGTTGTATAGCGGAAATTAATACAACATTGTAAATTAACTATACTTTAGTAAAATACTTTTTTTAAGCTTTTGAAACTGTTCTGAAGAACATTTTTTTTTTAATGATACAATACTATCTGCCATTCTACTGCTCCTTTCTGTCTTTTTTTTTTTTTTTTACTTTATTTTACTTTACAATACTGTATTGGTTTTGCCATACATTAACATGAATCCACCATGGGTGTAAAACATCAGAGTTACCAATGGAACAATATTTAAAGCCCAGAGATAAACCCACACACCTATGGGCACCTTATCTTTGACAAAGGAGGCAAGAATACGCAGTGGGGCAAAGATAGTCTCTTCAATAAGTGTTAATGGGAAAACTGGACAGCTATATGTAAAATAATGAAATTAGAACCCTTCCTGACACCATACACAAAAACAAACTCAAAAAGGATTAAAGACCTAAATATAAGACCAGAAACTATAAAACTCTTAGAGGAAAACATAGAACACTCTGTGACATAAATCACAGTAAGATCCTCTATGATCCATCTCCTAGAGCAATGGGGAAAAAAAATAAGCAAGTAGAACCTAATTAAACTTAAAAGATTTAAACAGCAAAGAGTAAAGGACACTATGCTGTGTTTAGTCACTCAGTCACATCTGACTCTTTGTGACCCAATGGACTACAGCCTGCCAGGCTCCTCTGTCCATGGGATTCTAGTTGCCATGCTCTCCTCCAGAGGATCTTCCCAACCCCAGGACTGAACCCAGGTCTCCCACAGTGCATTCAGATTCTTTACCACCTAAGCCACCAGTGAAGCCCAAGGAAACTGTAAATAAGGTGAAAAGAGAACTCTCAGAATGGGAGAAAATAATAGCAAATGAAATAACTGACAAAGAATTAATTTCCAAAATATATAAACAGCTTATGCATCTCAGAAACAGAAAAGAAATATCCCAATCAAAAAGTGGTCAACGACCTAAACAGATATTTCTCCTAAGAAGACATTCAGATAGTTTATTAGCTCAACATAGCTCATTATTAGAGAAATGCGAATCAAAACTACAATGAGATATGACCTCACACTGGTCAGAATGGCCCTCATCAAAAAATATGCAAACAATAAATGTTGGAGAGGGTGAGGAGAAAGGGGGATCCTCTTGCACTTTTGGTGTAAATGCAAATTGATACAGTCACTATGGAAGTCAGTATAGAGAGTCTTTTAAAAACTAGGAATAAAACCATCATGCTGCTGCTGCTACTGCTAAGTCGCATCAGTCGTGTCCGACTCTGTGCGACCCCATCAACAGCAGCCCACCAGGCTCTGCTGTCCCTGGGATTCTTCAGGCAAGAACACTGGAGTGGGTTGCCATTTCCTTCTCCAATGCATGAAAGTGAAAAGTGAAATTGAAGTCGCTCAGTCATGTCTGACTCTTAGCGAACCCATGGACTGCAGCCTACCAGGCTCCTCCGTCCATGGGATTTTCCAGGCAAGAGTACTATCATATGACCCAACAATTTCAATACGGGGCATATGCCCTGAGAAAACCATAATTGAAAAAGACACATGTACTGCAATGTTCATTGCAGCACTCTTTACAATAGCAAGGACGTGGAAGCAATCTAGATGTCCATCGACAGATGAATGGATAAAGTGTGGCACACATTCTCAATGGAATATTGTTGTTGTTTAGTCACTCAGTCATGTATGACTCTTTGTGACCCCATGGACTATAGTACCCCAGGCTTCTCTGTCCTTCACTATCCCAGCATTTGCTCAAACTCATGTCCATTGAGTTGATGATGCCATCCAATCATCTCCCTTCTCTTCCTGCCCTCAATCTTTTGATGAGGGTCCTTCCCAATGAGTCAGCTCTTGGCATCAGGTGGCCAAAGTGTTGGAGTTTCAGCAACAGTCCTTCCAATGAATATTCAGTACTGATTTCCTATAGGAATCCTACTGGTTGGATCTCCTTGCTGTCCAAGGGACTCTCAAGAGTCTTCTCCAACACCACAGTTCAAAAGCATCAATTCTTTGGTGCTCAGCCTACTTTATGGCCCAACTCTCACATCCATACATGACTACTGGAAAAACCATAGCTTTGACTACACAGACCTTTGTTGGAAAAATTATGGCTCTGCTATTTAATATGCTGTGTAGGTTTTTCATAGTTTTTCTTCCAAGGAGCAAGCATCTTTCAGTTTAATGGCTCCAGTCACTGTCCACAGTGATTTTGGAGCCCAGGAAAATAAAATCTGTCACTGTTTCCATTTTTTCCCACCTATTTGCCATGAAGTGATGGGACCAGAATATTATTCAGCCAAAAAAAAGGATTTGAATCAGTGCTAATGAGATGTATGAACCTAGAGCCTATTATACAGAGTGAGTGAAAGTGTTAGTTGCTCAGTCGTATCTGACTCTTTGCAACCCCATGGACTGTAGCCCACCAGGTTTCTCTGTCCATGGAATTCTGCAGGCAGAATATTGGAATGGGTTGCATTTCCTTCTCCGGGGGATCTTCCCAACCCAAGTATCAAACCTGGGTCTCCTGCATTACTGCAGATGGTTTGTCGTCTGAGCCACCACAGAGTGAAGTAAATCAGAAAGAGGAAAACAAATATCATATATTAATGCATACATATGGAATCTAGGGAGAAGGCAATGGCACCCCACTCTAGCACTCTTGCCTGGAAAATCCCATGGACAGAGGAGCCTGGTAGGCTGCAGTCCATGGGGTCGTTAAAGAGTCGGGCACGACTGAGTGACTTCACTTTCACTTTTCACTTTCATGCACTGGGGAAGGAAATGGCAACCCACTCCAGTGTTCTTGCCTGGAGAGTCCCAGGGATGGGGGAGCCTGGTGGGCTGCTGTCTATGGGGTTGCACAGAGTCAGACAGGACTGAAGCAACCTAGCAGCAGCAGCAGCATGGACTCTAGAAAGATGGTACCAATGATCCTATTTGCAGGGTAACAATGAAGACACAGGCATAAAGAACAGAACTCATAGACAGGGGGTAAGGGGGTAGGAAGAAGAGAATGGGATGAATGGAGTGATAGCCAGTGGGAATTTGTTGTATGACTCAGGGAACTCAAACCAGGACTCTGTTAACAACCTAGAGTGGTGGGATGGGATAGGAGGTGGAAGGGAGGCTAAAGATGGAGGGGATATATGTATACCTATGACTGACCCATGTTGATATATGGCAGAAACCAACATAACATTGCAATTATCCTTCAATTAAAATTAAATAAAATTTTTTAAAAGTCAGGGTTATACTTCACATAGAACTCTTTTCATTAAAACAAAACAGTAACCATACAATAACCTTAACAGTAACCATTAGTAATAAAGACGCTTGCTTGTGTTTCGTCTTTGACCAGTCCTGATATAGGCAGTCTGGAACTGGGATCCTAATGATGATAATGATATGATGATGAAAACTGAGGTAAGTATATTTAGCACTTACATAGCACTGCATTCCAGGAACTGTTCTAAGCATCTGAAGCTTTAATTAACATGGTCCTCTCAACAACCTCCCAAATTAGATACCAGGAGTACTGCCATTTTTCAGATGAGGAAACCTAAGACACAAAATTGTTAACTACTTTGCCCACAGCACATAGCAAGTAAGTGGCAGAAGTAATATTAGGACCCAGGCAGACTGGTCCAGAGCCTGTGCATGTACCCACCACTTTTAACTGTTCACACAACATGAGAAAACAATCCTAAGACGTCCATGGAATAGGATCCACATTCATTGACACTCATTACTTACTCGAAGTAACTGAACTCATTTAAGTCAACTGCTGCTGCTGCTGCTAAGTTGCTTCAGTCGTGTTCAACTCTGTGCGACCCCACAGACGGCAGCCCACCAGGCTCCCCCATCCCTGGGATTCTCTAGGCAAGAATACTGGAGTGGGTTGCCATTTCCTTCTCCAATGCATGAAAGTGAAAAGTGAAAGTGAAGTCACTCAGTCGTGTCCGACTCTTAGCGACCCCATGGACTGCAGCCTACCAGGCTCCTCCATCCATGGGATTTTCCAGGCAAGAGAACTGGAGTGGGGTGCCATTGCCTTCTCCAAATTTAAGTCAACAGGTCTGTGTAAACTCAGGAACACCACCTGATAAAAACTTGTCTTTTCCTCATTTCTGGAAGATTAAGATCATTAAATTCTAGAGACAATGATAGTTTAATTAAAAGGCAACTGTAGTATGAAAATGTTTCATTTGGGAAGAAATTACCACTTATTAGAATGTCCCAGGGGGATCAACCTGTGATGGCTGATCAGATGTTGGGAAGATGTTATTGTTGTGGACTGCAATTCTTGGACTTGAAAACGTGAGCAATAGCTCAGTACCCCATTAGCTAAAGTACTTGGGGACACTTAATATGGCAGTGGACAGCAGACTTTCAGTTCCTTTCAGTTTATAAGGAAGTGGTAACAAATTCCTGCAGTGGAAAGAATGCTGGGAGACCATGCATGGGGCTGCGGTCAGGCATTGCCTCCCAGGGTAACTGGCCCACTGCTGGGTGGGCAGTGGCTGTGCAGGACTGGAATTGTACCTGCCCCTGGATGCCTCCCCCACCCCCACCCCTGTTGCACCAGGCAGGGGTGAAGCTGTTATTTTCACCCCACTTGAAAACAGACATCATGAGGTCTAACAGTACAGAGAAGAGACAATACCATGCCGGGAAGCGGACAGAAAGGTACAGATCTCAAGGTCAGCACAGCCCTGTCTTCCTGACACAGCAACTGTGAATGAACATCAGCTGGCCAGAACCGAAGTGGAAACATCTTTAGGGCAAAATTTGTTCTATAAATGGACGTTGCTATCACATTCATTTTGCTCGCCTTGGCTTCACAAAATCAAGTGATTTAGAGTGCAAGAGAGCTGAAATCATGGCAGCCAGTCCCCTTCTCTCACAAGTGAAAAAAATAAGGTGTGTGGAGGTCAACTTCCTAAGGCAAGAATAAGATGTTAGACTGATACCAGCTCCGTCACCTCTGAGCCCTTTAGCTATTAACCGGCATTCCATTGAGCCAACTTGAACCCTGCCTTCCCACCCAGGCAGCTCTAAAGTGTCATATTTACACAGCCTTAATAACTTGAACTGAATGGGAAATGTTGTGAAATTATATGTGCAAAACAATCTCAACTACTGTGTATATTTAACCAACATATGACTTCCAAGGAAAGCAAGAAACTGGATAAATGGAAAGGAGAGAGATATTGTAGGTTGGTAGAGAAAGGAGAACAAAGATATTGATTCAGAAATGAGTTGGGTACACAGATAGCAATGGTAAAATGTCTGGAGAGTGTAGACACTTGGATGGAGAGAAACGGATCCCCTAGGAGTAAGGGCAGGCATAGGCGTCAGCCAGATGTGGGTTTATCCCAGCCAGCTCTGCCACCTAGGATAAACTCATAACTCCTGAGTCACATTTGTTCACTGGTTTCTTCAGCAAATATTTATTAAGAACCTGCTATGAGTAAGTAGGGACTGGAATGCAAAAGTAGGAAGTTAAGAAACACCTGGAGTAACAGGCAAATTTGGCCTTGGAATATGGAATGAAGCAGGGCAAAGACTAATAGAGTTTTGCCAAGAAAATGCACTGGTCATAGCAAACACTCTCTTCCAACAACACAAGAGAAGACTCTACACATGGACATCACCAGATGGTCAACACCAAAATCAGATTGATTCTATTCTTTGCAGCCAAAGATGGAGAAGCTCTATACAGTCAACAAAAACAAGACCAGGAGCTGACTGTGGCTCAGATCATGAACTCCTTATTGTCAAATTCAGACTTAAATTGAAGAAAGTAGGGAAAACCACTAGACCATTCAGGTATGACCTAAATCAAATCCCTTATGATTATACAGTAGAAGTGAGAAATAGATTTAAGGGCCTAGATCTGAAAGATAGAGTGCCTGATGAACTATGGAAAGAAGTTCATGACATTGTATAGGAGACAGGGATCAAGACCATCCCCATGGATAAGAAATGCAAACAAGAAAAATGGCTGTCTGAGGATGCCTTACAAATAGCTGTGAAAAGAAAAGAAGCGAAAAGCAAAGGAGAAAAGGAAACATATAAGCATCTGAATGCAGAGTTCCAAAGAATAGCAAGAAGAGATAAGAAAGCCTTCCTCAGTGATCAATACAAAGAAATAGAGGAAAACAACAGAATGGGAAAGACTAGAGATCTCTTCAAGAAAACTAGAGATACCAAGGGAACATTTCATGCAAAGATGGGGTTGATAAAGGACAGAAATGGTATGGCCCTAACAGAAGCAGAAGATATTAAGAAGAGGTGGCAAAGATAAGCAGAAGAACTATACAAAATAGATCTTCACAACCAAGATAATCACGATGGTGTGATCACTTACCTAGAGTTAGACATCCTGGAATGTGAAGTCAAGTGGTCCTTAGAAAGCATCACTATGAACAAAGCTTGGGGCTTCCCTTGTAGCTCAGTCAGTAAAGAATTTGCCTGCAGTGCAGGAGACCTGGGTTCAATCCCTGGGTTGGGAAGATCCCCTGGAGAAGGAAATGGCAACCCACTCCAGTATCCTTGCCTGGAAAATCTCATGGAGAGAGGAACCTGGTAGATTGCAGTCCATGGGGTCACAAAGAGTCGGGCACAACTGAGCGACTAACACACACACACGTAACACACACAACACATGAACAAAGCTAGTGGAGGTGACGGAATTCCAGTGGAGCTCTTTCAAATCCTGGAAGATGATGCTGTGAAAGTGCTGCACACAATATGTCAGCAAATTTGGAAAACTCAGCAGTGGCCACAGGACTGGAAAGGGTCAGTTTTCATTCCAATCCCAAAGAAAGGCAATGCGAAAGAATGCTCAAACTACCACACAATTGCATTCATCTCACACACTAGTAAAGTAACGCTCAAAATTCTCCAATACAGGCTTCAGCAATACATGAACTGTGAACTTCCAGATGTTCAAGCTGGTTTTAGAAAAGGCAGAGGAACCAGAGATCAAATTGCCAACATCCGCTGGATCATTGAAAAAGCAAGAGAGTTCCAGAAAAACATCTATTTCTGCTTTATTGACTATGCCAAAGCCTTTGACTGTGTGGATCACAATAAACTGTGGAAAATACTGAAAGAGATGGGAATACCAGACCACCTGACCTGTCTCTTGAGATACCTATATGCAGGTCAGGAAGCAATAGTTAGAACTGAACATGGAACAACAGACTGGTTCCAAATAGGAAAAGGAGTACGTCAAGGCTGTATATTGTCACCCTGCTTATTTAACATCTATGCAGAGTACATCATGAGAAACGCTGGACTGGAAGAAGCACAAGCTAGAATCAAGATTGCCAGGAGAAATATCAATAACCTCAGATATGCAGATGACACCACCCTTATGGCAGAAAGTGAAGAGGAACTCAAAAGCCTCTTGATGAAAGTGAAACAGGAGAGTGAAAAAGTTGGATTAAAGTTCAACATTCAGAAAACGAAGATCATGGCATCAGGTCCCATCGCTTCATGGGAAATAGATGGGGAAACAGTGGAAACAGTGTCAGACTTTATTTTGGGGGGCTCCAAAATCACTGCAGATGGTGACTGCAGCCATGAAATTAAACATGCTTACTCCTTGGAAGAAAAGTTATGACCAATCTAGATAGCATATTGAAAAGCAGAGACATTACTTTGCCAACAAAGGTCCATCTAGTCAAGGCTATGGTTTTTCCAGTGGTCATGTATGGTTGTAAGAGTCGGACTGTGAAGAAAGCTGAGCACCGAAGAACTGATGCTTTTGAACTATGGTGTTGGAAAAGACTCTTGAGAGTCCCTTGGACTGCAAGGAGATCCAACCTGTCCATTCTGAAGGAGATTAGCCCTGGGATTTCTTTGGAGGGAATGATGTTGAAGCTGAAACTCCAGTACTTTGGCCACCTCATGCGAAGAGCTGACTCATTGGAAAAGACTTTGATGCTGGGAAGGATTGAGGGCAGGAGGAGAAGGGGACGACTGAGGATGAGATGGCTGGATGGCATCACTGACTCGATGTAGGTGAATCTGAGTGGACTCCGGGAGTTGGTGATGGACAGGGAGGCCTGGCGTGCTGCGATTCATGGGGTCGCAAAGAGTCGGACACGACTGAGCGACTGAACTGAACTGATCTGATGAGTAAGTAGGTGGAGGGATAAACTAGGAGATACACTGGTCTACTGTGGATACACAATGCTGCTGCTGCTGCTAAGTCACTTCATTCGTGTCCGACTCTGTGCGACCCCATAGACGGCAGCGCACCAGGCTCCCCCGTCCCTGGGATTCTCCAGGCAAGAACACTGGAGTGGAGTGCCATTTCCTTCTCCAATGCATGAAAGATGGATACACACTACTATGTTCAAAATAGATAAACAACAAGGTCCTACTGTATAGCACAGGGAACTGCACTCAATGTCTTGAAATAACCAAAAATGGAAAAGAATCTGAAAAATAATATAGTATAATATATATTTATAATTGAATCACTTTGTTGTATGTTGGATGAGTGGTTTAGTTGCTAAGTTGTGTCTGACTCTTGCAACCTCATGGATTGTATCCTGCCAGGCTCCTCTGTACATGGGATATTTTCAGGTAAGAATACTGGAGTGGGTTGCCATTTCCTTCTCCTTGTTGTACAGGAGAAATTAACATGTTGTAAACCATCTACGGGAGAAGGCAATGGCACCCCACTCCAGTACTCCTGCCTGGAAAATCCCATGGACGGAGGAGCCTGGTATGCTGCAGTCCATGGGGTCGCTGAGGGTCGGACATGACTGAGCGACTTCACTTTCACTTTTCACTTTCATGCATTGGAGAAGGAAATGGCAACGCACTCCAGTGTTCTTGCCTGAAGAATCCCAGGGATGGGGGCGCCTGGTAGGCTGCCGTCTATGGGGTCACACAGAGTCGGACATGACTGAAGTGACTTAGCAGCAGCAGGAGCAAACCATCTACATTTCAAACTTTAAAAAAAATTTTAAAAAAGAACTAGAGGACTGGATTCTATCGAACTAGCTGTTTCCTCACTAATCAAAATGAAGACAATAATATCTATCTGCAGAGTTATTGTTAAGTACATGGCATGTGGCTCATCAAACACAATTGGTAAGAGGTCCCTGTTGCTGTAGGCTGAAACTCTAGATAGGGGTTCAATATAAGAATTCATATTCAGGAAGTAGAATGAATTCCTACAACACAGAAAATGTCTATTAAAAATCAGAAATGAGGTGAGTCTTTCCCCAGCACCTCGCAATCCCCTAGTTCCACCCCTGTCACATACACAGGCACAAGTTCACAGTGAAGGACCTTCAAGGACATAATCGGAGCCAGGTAACAGCAGACAGAAGCACAAAGTTGCCTATTACTCTACACCCATTTCCCATCCTGAGTGATCTAATGCAATCAGTGAGACCAAAGCCTCCATGTCAGGCAGCAAGTAACCTTTTCTAGATGGGCAGCCTTTCATTAGTCAAATCAAATGATGAAGAGGCAGATGTTTTTTCTAAAGGAAGAAAAATTGTCAACTGAGAAATAACCGACTATAAACTTCACAGTGAGGCTCAGTGTCTTGGCGCTAAAGCCCAGAATTCAAAGAGTACCTGCATTTTGTTTCTAAAATGGGATGCCATGAGAGTCTGACACAGAGAAGAAGGAAAGGTCTCCAAGGAGGCCATGCTGGGAATCCTTTCAGAACACCCAGGAGTATTAAATGGCTCATCTGAAACTGAAGAACCAACCAATCTGGATGTCAAAGGTTTGGCTGATGAATGAATTGGGAAGAGAAAGAGTCCCCAGGAGGGAAGAGACATTCAAAGAGAATTATAGACTCTCAAAGCTGGAAGGGACTTCAGTCCTCAAAGGGTTGAGGCAACTGAGAAAACCCAAAAAAGCAAAGCACCTTGCCCAGAGGAACCCAACTAGACAGGACAGTGTCTTAGCTTCAGTTCCCTGGAGAGCAAAGGCTTGGGTGCAGGCCATCTGTGCTGGGGAGAATCCAAGGAAACAAGGTCTGTGGAGACTGAGACAGGGAAGGATGAAAAGTCAAACAAAGAAGGCATTGTCAAGGTCACTGCTATGGGCAATGGGAGTTCCTAGTCCAAAAGGACCCCTCAGCAGTATACACAGTGCCGCTCAGGATTATCTGCCAGAAAGATGAGACAGGAGCCCTGGTCCGGTCACGTCCTTTTCTGGGTAGTAAAGGGTTGTCCCTGAAAGTTTTAACTCCTTTGCATATCTGCACAAACCCTGTGCATGACTGAAAAGGCCCTAGGGCAGAAGGCCAAATCAAGCGGCATATCCTTAAGGCCAGATACCATTGACAGAAAGAGAACCAAAGCCTGAACAGAAACTGTCCACTCCAGTCATGACTGAACTCAGAGGTGAGGTCAAGAGAATGCAAAGCAAATCACAGAGTCATTTACCACAGACAGCGAACTTTGAGCTGATCCCAATGCATACTATGTGGATCACAGGTGTGTGACAATGACCTGATGCTTCTGAAAGACTTAAAAAGCCCATACTCCTATCATAACCATCTAACCAGATACTCAGGGTTCTAACCAGATAGTCAGGGTTTTCTTTTTTAATTGGAGTGTATTTCCTGTACAATGTTGCATTAGTTTATGCTATACAGCAAAATGAATCAACTGTATGTATACATATATTCCCTTTTGTTACCACATAGCACTGAGTAGAGTTCCTTATGCTATACGGTAAGTTCTCAATAGTTATCTATTTTATACATAGCAGTGTATATATGTCAATCCCAAGCTCCCAACTCATCCCACCTTCTGCCTCTCTCTTTTTGGTATCCATACATTTGTTCTCCATGTCTGTGTCTCTATTTCTGCTTTGTAAATAAGTTCATATGTACCATTTTTCTAGATTCCACATATATGTGTTAATTTATGATTCTTGTTTTTCTCTTTCTGACTTCTCTCTGTATGACAGTCTCTAGGTCCATCCACATCTCTGCAAATGGCACAATTCTGTTCTGCTTTGTGGCTGAGTAATAGTCCACTGTATTAACATATATGTACCACGTCTTCTTTATCCATTACTCCATGGGTGGCAGATACTCAAGGTTTTAACCAGAGACTCAAGATTCTAACCAGGAATTCAAGGTTCTAATCAGAGACTCATTTACATGTTGTCTTGGTCAAAACTGTAAAAATCCACCATGTGGTACCCAACTCTACCTTGAGGTCACAAGGTGATTTTGAATGCTGTTAAAAAGAAACTCTGAGCTCCTTGAAGGCCTAGAAATATTGTGCCCTAACAGGATGTTGAACTGGATTTTTCACCTCTAATGCACACTTCAAGCCAGCTTTGATGTCAATACTTAATAGAGCTCTGAAAGAAAATGGGTCAGTTCTAAAGGAGCATATAAGCAGCAGACCTCAAAAGCCCAGGATCTGCTACCCTTTTCTTGCTAGGCTGCTCTTACTTCTTTAAGGAAATACCATTGACAAATTTAACGTAAGACCAGTGAAGTGTCTGACAATGTCAAGAAAAAGTGACAGGAAATGCCAAAAGTCTGTCATATCCATTTGCCAGGGAGCATACTAACAGCCAAACAAGGCCTGCCATTCAATTTCATTGTTCCAGGAAAGCTGCCTGGTGCAATGCCATGCTTCACAAACTGAGTTGGGCAAGCTCCCAAGGAACGCAGCTGCAGGCCAGGGGTCTGCAGGATACTCAATAAACATGCATTTCTTACAGGAGCATCTATTCTGCTTAAAGATATCAGCAGTTTTTACAGCTAAAAGGATATGTGATGAAGTAGAATGCCAAATAGATATTAATTTTTAAGAGAAAATGTAGAACTTTGAAGAATTTTCAGACTCCTATGGGCAATTTGGGCAGTAGCCCTCAGGCTCCCTAGGGGTGCGATTTCACTTTCCTCCACACATAGAATAATTCAGATGGAAAGGTTTAAAAAGTACTGGTAAGGGAGAAAGCTCTCAGGATCTAGATAAAATTTTTTTCCTACAGAGTCATTTTGGATGAGTTATTTAACTTTTTCTAAGCCTGTTTCCTCATCTGTTAAATGTGGATAATAATGCCTATTTCTTGATGTGGTGAGTACTACTCAGCTATAAAGAAATGAAATAATGCCATTTGCAGCATCATACTAAGTGAAGTTAAGTCAGACAGAGAAAGACAAATATCTTATTATACCACTTTTATGTAGAATCTTTAAAAAAATGATACAAATGAACTTATCTACAAAATAGACTCACAGACATAGAAAAGAGACTTGTGGTTGCCAAAGGGGAAAATGAGGTGAGACGGTTGGGAGTTTGGGATTAGCAAATGTAAACTATTGAAGAAAGGATAAACAAGGGCCTACTGTATAGAACAGGGAACTCTATTCAATATCTTGTGATAAACTATAATGAAAAACTATGAAAAAGAATGTATGTATACATACATATATAGTAAAAATTAACACATTATAAATCAACCATGCTTCAACAAAACAAATTTAAAAAATAATAATAGTGCCTACTTCTTAGGGTTGTTGGGAAAATTAAATGAGACAGTATGATAAAATGACTAGAATAGTTGATACATGATAAACACATGTCTATTTCCTCATTGTATAAGATAGAACCAAATGAAAATTCAACTAGACTCAGTTCAGTTCAGTTCAGTCACTCAATCGTGTCTGACTCTTTGCAACCCCATGAATTGCAGCACACCAGGCCTCACTGTCCATCACCATTTCCCGGAGTTCACTCAGACTCACGTCCATCGAGTCGGTGATGCCATCCAGCCATCTCATCCTCTGTCATCCCCTTCTCCTCCTGCCCCCAATCCCTCCCAGCATCAGAGTCTTTTCCAATGAGTCAACTCTTCGCATGAGGTGGCCAAAGTACTGGAACTTCAGCTTCAGCATCATTTCTTCCAAAAAAATCCCAGGGTTGATCTCCTTCAGAATGGACTGGTTGGATCTCCTTGCAGTCCAAGGGAATCTCAAGAGTCTTCTCCAACACCACAGTTCAAAAGCATCAATTCTTCAGCGCTCAGCCTTCTTCACAGTCCAACTCTCACATCCATACATGACCACAGGAAAAACAATAGCCTTGACTAGACTCAAGAAGGGCTTAACTAGAAGAAAAATGACAGCTCTAAGCTAAGGGTCTGTGAGCCTGACTTCATTAGTGGCTCCAGCTTTTAACCCTCCCACTCCCTCATTCCCACCCTTTGCTCTGTGACCTTGTGGTACCCTCCTGCCCCAATTCAGTGCTTGGCCATATTACCGAAGTCTTAGTCTGCTTGGGCTGCTGTAACAGAATGATTATAAACAATAAGAATGCATCTCTCACAGTTCTTAAGGAACGAAGGCAAGAAACTGGCAGGTTCTGTGACAGCTGAGAGCCTACTTCCTGGTTCATAGACCGCAGTCTTGTCCTTGTTTCCTCACAGAGCAGACGGAGTGAGGGAGCTCTCTGGGGTCTCTTTATAAAGATACAAATCAAATTCATGAGGACTTTACCCTCATTTAATCACCTCCCAAAGGGCCCACCTCTTAAGACCATTGCATTGGGCATTATGTTTCAACAGATAAATTTGGGGAGACTCAAATATTCAGTCGATAGCATCTATCTTAAAACAGTGGGATGTAGGGGTACATGACACAAGCAGAGGCCTTCAAGGTGTCTTCACTCTGAGCTTGGTCTGCTTTGCCATCTCCCATCACCTTGAGAAGGACATGGTTGGGGTAGCCTGCTCAAAGAGAAGACACAGGGGAGTGGAGCCTGGCCACCTGAACGGTTGCAGCCAAGGTGATTCTAGATAGGCCAACAGCCAGCCAGCCCCTAGGAATCCGGGTGAGCAAGTCAGGGACACTTGGCCAGCCTGCAGCAGACCCCTGCTGCAAGAGCAAGCCCAACCAGTGAGCTAAATAACCATTCACTGTTGAGTGCCATTGAGCTGTTCTAGGTTTGTGCTGCACCCAAGGGGTAATAGATAGCTGGCCCAGTGTTGCAGGCTGAGCTGTTGTTTAATTGCTAAGTTGTATCCCACTCTTTTGTCACCACATGAACCTGCCAGGTTCTTCTGTCCATGAGATTTCCTAGACAAGAATACTGAGTTGCCATTTCCTTTTTCAGGAGATCTTCCTGACTTCAGGATCAAAGCCACATCTCCTGCATTGCACATGGGTTCTTTACCACTGAGCCACCAGGAAATCCCCAGGCTGAGTTGTGTCCACCTCAAGTTCATATGTTGGAGCCCTGATCCTCAGGATCTCAAAATGTGATGGTATTTGGAGAAAAGGCCTGTAGAAAGGTGATTAAGTTATAACAAGGTCTTCAGAGTGGGCCCTAATCTGCTATCACTGATATCCCTCTAAGAAGAAAAAATACGGATACAAAAAGCCACCAAGGCTTCATATACACAGAAGAAAGATGACATGGGGACACAGTGAGGAGCTGGCCACCTACAAACCAAGGAGAGAAGCCTGGAGCCAGCGCTTCCATGATGGTCCTCAGTTCTGTCAGTCAGACCAGTCAGCCACTCAGTTGTGTCCAATTCTGCGACCCCATGGACTGCAGTACGCCAGGCCTCCCTATCCATCACCAACTCCCAGAGCTTACTCAAACTCATGTCCATTGAGTCGGTGATGCCATCCAACCATCGCATCCTCTGTCATCCCCGTCTCCTCCCACCTTCCATCTTTCCCAGCATCAGGGTCTTTTCCAATGAGTCAGTTCTTCCCATCAGGTGACCAAAGTACTGGAGTTTCAGCTTCAGCATCAGTCCTTCCAATAAATATTCCGGACTCATTTCTTTTAGGATGGACTGGTTGGATCTCCTTGCTGTTCAAGGGACTCTCAAGAGTCTTCTCCAACACCACAGTTCAAAAGCATCAATTCTTCAGCACTCAGCTTTCTTTATAGTCCAGCTCTCACATCGACACGTGACTACTGGAAAAACCATAGCTTTGTCTAGACAGAACTTAGTTGGCAAAGTAATGTCTCTGCTTTTTAATATGCTGTCTAGGTTGGTCATAATTTTACTTCCAAGGGGTAAGCATCTTTTAATTTCATGGCTGCAGTCACCATCTGCAGTGATTCTGGAGCCCCCACCAAAAAAATTCTGCTACTGTTTCCACTGTTTCCCCATCTATTTACCATGAAGAGATGGGACCAGATGCCATTATCTTACTTTTCTAAATGTTGAGTTTTAAGCCAACTTTTTCACTCTCCTCTTTCACTTTCATCAAGAGGCTCTTTAGTTCTTCTTCACTTTGTGCCTAAGGGTGGTGTCATCTGCATATCTGAGGTTATAGATAGTTATCCCGGAAATCTTGATTCCAGCCTTGCTTCATCCAGCCCAGTGTTTCTCATTATGTACTCTGCATATAAGTTAAATAAGCAGCATGACAATATACATCCTTTGTTATACTTCTTTCCCTATTTGGAACCAGTCTGTTGTTCCAATGTCCAGTTTTAACTGTTGCTTCTTGACCTGCATACAGATTTCTCAAGAGGCAGGTCAGGTGGTCTGGTATTCCCATCTCTTTCAGAATTTTCCAGTTTGTTGTGATCCACACAGTCAAAGGCTTTGGCATAGTCAATAAAGCAGAAATAGATGCTTTTCTGGAACTCTCTTGCTTTTTCCATGATCCAGCGGATGTTGGCAATTTGATCTCTGGTTCCTCTGCCTTTTCTAAATCCAGCTTGAACATCTGGAAGTTCACGGTTCACGTACTGTCAAAGCCTGTCTTGGAGAATTTTGAGCGTTACTTTACTAGCATGTGAGATGAGTGCAATTGTGAGGTAGTTTGAGCATTCTTTGGCATTGACTTTCTTTGGGATTGGGATGAAAACTGACCTTTTCTAGTCCTGTGGCCACTGCTGAGTTTTCCAAATTTCCTGGCATATTGAGTGCAGCACTTTCACAGCATCATCTTTCAGGATTTCAAATAGCTCAACTGGAATTCCATCACCTCCACTAGCTTTGTCCATAGTGATGCTTCCTAAGGCCCACTTGACTTTGCATTCCAGGATGTCTGGTTCTAGGTTGGTGATTACACCATTGTGGTTATCTGGGTCATGAAGATCTTTTTTGTATAGTTCTGTGTATTCTTGCCACCTCTTCTTAATATCTTCTGCTTCCGTTAGGTCCATACCATTTCTGTCCTTTATTGGGCCCATCTTTGCATGAAATGTTCCCTTGGTATCTCATTTTCTTGAAGAGATCTCTAGTCTTTCCCATTCTATTGTTTTCCTCTATTTCTTTGCACTGACCACTGAGGAAGGCTTTCATATGTCTCCTTGCTATTCTTTGGATCTCTGCATTCAAATGGGTATATCTTCCCTTTTCTCCTTTGCTTTTTGCTTCTCTTCTTTTCAGAGCTATTTGTAAGGCCTCCTCAGACAGCCATTTTTCTTTTTTGCATTTCTTTTTCTTGGGGGTGGTCTTGATCCCTGCCTCCTGTACAATGTTACAAACCTCCATCCATAGTTCTTCAGATACTCTATCATATCTAATCCTTTAAATCTATTTCTCACTTCCCCTGTATAATCATAAGGGATTTTATTTAGGTCATATCTAAATGGTCTAGTGGTTTCCCCTACTTTATTCAATTTAAGTCTGAATTTGATGGTCCTCAGAGAAAACCAAATGGCAGCATTTTGATGTTGGATTTCTAGTCTTCAGAACAGTGAGAAAAATGATTTTTGTTTAAGCCTGCATTATTCTTTTGTAGCAGACCATGTTGACTATACACCCAGATTGCTGAACCTTAGCTAGACAAGAGCCAGTCACTTTATCTGTGTCACAGCTCTGTGTGATGGATTTTGGAACCCTGCGTCCAGGTGAGACATCTCAGTCTGGGAGGTAGATAAGGGTACAGCTAGAGAGGCGGGCCCTGGGCGTTCAAAGGGGACTCTGGGCTGGTCTTTCCCAGTATGCATAACCGTGAGGTGAGGAGAGGTAGACAGTTCTACCAACATTTTTGCCTTTGTCCCTTATCAAAATGAAATTCTCATCATGTGTTTAAGAAACAATTTTCATGTCAAATGTGAGCACACATCAAAGTTTTACAAAACTGATCACTGGAGAATCGAGCAGAAGGGCACCCCAGAGAGCTTTGTGGAGGTGAGTTATATCTAGAATTACTTGATGCAATAAAAATTAAGGGTTTTTAAAATACTATTTTAAAATAGTAATAATAATAAGCCCATTATGTGTTCATGCTCAGTTGCTAAGTCATGTCTGCCTCTTTGCAACCCCATGGATTGTAGCCCACCAGGTTTCTCTCTCCATGGGATTTTTCAGGCAAGAATACTGGGGCAGGTGCCATTTCCTCCTCCAGGGGATCTTCCTGACCCAGGAATTGAACCCGTGTCTCCTGTGTCTCCTGAATTGGCAGGAAGATTCTTCACCACTGAACCACCTGGGAAACCAATAAACCCACTATTCAGCTCAGTTCAGTTCAGTTCAGTCACTCAGTCGTGTCCGACTCTTTGCGACCCCATGAATCGCAGCACGCCAGGCCTCCCTGTCCATCACCATCTCCCGGAGTTCACTCAGACTCACGTCCATCGAGTCCGTGATGCCATCCAGCTATCTCATCCTCTGTCGTCCCCTTCTCCTCCTGCCCCAAATCCTTCCCAGCATCAGAGTCTTTTCCAATGAGTCAACTCTTCGCATGAGGTGGCCAAAGTACTGGAGCTTCAGCTTTAGCATCATTCCTTCCAAAGAACACCCAGGGCTGATCTCCTTCAGAATGGACTGGTTGGATCTCCTTGCAGTCCAAGGGACTCTCAAGAGTCTTCTCCAACACCACAGTTCAAAAGCATCAATTCTTCAGCACTCAGCTTTCTTCACAGTCCAACTCTCACATTCATACATGACCACTGGAAAAACCATAGCCTTGACTAGACGGACCTTTGTTGGCAAAGTAATGTCTCTGCTTTTCAATATGCTATCTAGGTTGGTCATAACTTTCCTTCCAAGGAGTAAGCGTCTTTTAATTTCATGGCTGCAATAGATTAATGTAAATTTTAAATAGCATACTTTTGTAAAAAATAACTATATTTTCCAACCAAAAAATATTTTTTAGTATGAAAAGTGGGTATGTTTTACATCTTGGTAAATTTTCTTTGAAGTCTGTCTTAATAGAACACAGCTGGATTCTCATATCTGCTTCTACATTCAATCTGTTACAGTGTGTCATTTTGGTTGAGTAGTCAAAGGAAATTCAACCTCACCCAGATATGCTGTCGTAACAGGGAGGAGGAGTATTTTAATAACCCTTCTAGATCATTCTGGATCATTTTCTTTGACACTTTATTAAAACTAAACAAATGGTCGTTTCTCCTTGCAAGTGGCAATGAACAATATGAGTCACTTTTGTTCTGAAATCACATTGAAAACTTTTTATATTGTTACAGTAAGGTCCTTTGGTCTGCCTTATATTTTCAATGGGTATTTTACCCATGCATGAGAAATCATGATTGGTCATTTAGAAAATGTTAATTCAGTGAATTCTACAGATCTTCCAAATGCTGGCACACTTCATTATGCTATAACAACAAATTCATTAATATCACCCCCGATTTTGTCAGTGAAACAGTTGTTTTTTTTTTACTGTGAGTATATGGCAAGAAGTATGCAATGACTAGGGCTATGATTTGTGCTAGTATACAAGCAGTTTTATCCACTGTTGGTTTTGTCCCAGTTGCAAATGTCAATCCAGTGGAAAATGCAAATACTATCTTCATGTCATCACAAAAATAGTTTTGAGCTCACAGACACCCTGCACGGGTTTCGGGATCCCCAGGGATTCCTTAGCCCACACTTTGGGAAGCGCTTCTCTCCAGCATGATGTTGAAAAGATAAGCTGTCATCTGTTTGACATGTCTCCAAGTTTTAGCTCAAATTTCTTAATACCTCTGACTTTCTCAAAAATAAACAGATCATTCAACCAGAATTGGTGTTACTAACCAGGGCCCTTGGCTTCTGTAATCAATGGAAACTGATCAGAGGTCAGAGAAGAAATTCAGGCCAGGCTTTAATGGGGTCCCTGCTACAGCAGGGTAGGAGGCAGTGAGAACAAGTGGCAGGTTCCCTTGCTCAGTCACTCCCCAAGGGGAGGCGAGCTGGTTCCCTATATGGAGTGAGGGTAGGGTTATGTTCAGGGGCTGGGCTGGAGAGATGGCTTAGATGGTCTGCTCACCCCTTAGGTGGCGCTGTATGCAGGGGGCATGCCCAGTACCCTGCTTTTCCTCCCAAACCCCTGCTTTTTTCCTGGCTCCTCAGAAGTGGCCATTGGTCTTTTTAGTCTTTTTTTTTGTCCATAATTACTTACTGTGCATAATTTGCTACAACTGCACATGCAAGCAGGTGTTTTTAGTCCCTTATAATTTATTTGTATTTTGCTGCTCTATGTTTGTCCAGGTACAAGCACTGCAGCAAAGGGTCCCAGGCCCCAGGTCCCAGCCTGTGTCACTGGAAGCAAGGGAGGGGATAGAAAGATAAATAGTGCTGGTGACAGAGGGAGGGTTGCATGGCTGTTACTTCCCGGAAGTACAAAATGTGTACGCAGGACCATTGTGAAGAAGGGACATCATCTCCCAATCTGGCCTGGCAGGCTAGAGTGTGTCACCAAAAGCAGGCTGTAAATCAGGGGAATCTCCCTGAAAGCAGAGCTGACTACCCCAAAGCAAGTGAATGTGGGCTCACAAGTGTGTAGTGAAGTTTCTCAGTCGTGTCCGACTCTTTACGACCCCATGGTCAGTAGCCTGCACCAGGCTCCTCCATCCATGGGATTTTCCAGGCAAGAGTACTGGAGTGGGTTGCCATTTCCTTCTCCAGGGAATCTTCCTGACCCAGGGATAGAACCCAGGTCTCCCGCATTGTAGGCAGACGCTTTACCATCTGAGCCACCAGGGAAGTCCCACAAGTTAGTAACTGCAACCCAATGCTTATTTGTCATTAATCAACAAAGTTAATTAGCAGATAATCACTGCCCCTTAGGGTGTGTGCTACTCTATTCTCTCAGCAGATAATTTCAAAACGAAACAAACAACCCAACTCTTTAGAAATTAGTGCAGATGTAGTCTTTTGTCTCCACCCTGTAAATAGCACACTGATGTTTTTTTCCTGCAGGATGTCTCAGCCCCTGTCAGCTCCTGGTGCCCTGTTGCCTAGATGGATTGCATGGAGTGGGTGGGGTGAAGCAGGGCGGTATGTGCATCAGTCAGCCAATCACTCACCAAGGTTTCCTGCGCCAGAAGATCCAGTGAACAAAACGCTGGGCACAAAGCGACCTGGCCCACCATTCAAGGTCCAGTAGGAGGGAGGCTTCCAAGAGAGAGTCACACAATTGAATGAGTAATTACAGACAGATTGAGTGCCCTGAAGGAAAGGAATGTGGTACCATGAGAATACATTTTTAAAAAAATAATGAGTGAGGGATAGAATGGGAGAATGGAATTAGCAGATGCAAACTTTTATATATAGAATGGATGCACAACAAGGTCCTCTGTAGAGTACAGGAAAATATATTCAATATCCTGTGATAAACCATACTGGAAAATAATACATAAAAAAGAATGTATTACATATATATGTATAACTGAATCACTTTTCTATACAGCAGAAATTAACCCAACATTATAAATCAACTGTACTTCCATAAAATAAATGAAATAAATAATAAAAAGTAATGTGTTTTTGAAACAAGAAGACAGGGAGAAAGAATGCTGTGAGCAGGTGTGGATGTGAGATGGTGGGAAAGTCTGAAGAATTCACTTTTGTCTGTGAAGATGCAAGATGCTGTCCTCAAATTGGCCAGGGTGGAGGGCTGTTTTGGGGAGAGTACATTGTTCTGAGAAACTTGGTGAATCTCTGAGATCAACAGTCAAAAATTTTTGGTGATGTCAATGTTGTCATGTTTTTGCAGGTGGGGTGAAAATCAGTAGCCACTTTCATGGAAGGGAGAGTTTTGCCAAGGAAGCATTAAAAAGATATGCATGGGAATCTAATCTCTTTAAGAAACAAGCAGATAAATTGGCAGAGGGTGTGATGGTCAGAGCCCCAGAGGGTCTGATTAGACTGAAGAACCAGCATAGAGGGAATCCTTAAACAACCAAGCAGGGGAAAGTCATGATCACACAGCAGGAGGCTGGAATTAGCAAAACTCTGGACTTCTGGTGAGTTCTATTATGTAATTAGTTGGTAGGGGTTGTGAGGAGGCCTGAGGTGGAGCAAGGAAAAGAATTACAGGAGCTGAGGGAGTGAGCGTTGCATTGGAAGGACCATCTGTATGAACAGGGGACTTGCCCAGGACCTGGCAGGCTTGGAGTTGAAATGATAGACAGGAACCACAGGCCAAGAGTTTCTACAGAAGGGCAGAGTGACCAGAGCTGTATGTGACCTCCATGAAAGTTTTATATCCAAAAAATTACAACAAAGCATTTCACATACATTATTTGCTTTGGCTTCCACTTTTGTGGAAGTGATAGGCAAGTGTGTTACTGAGCCAGTCTTGGGTCTGCTCACCTGTGCACAATAAAGCCAATCTACAGACACCAGGTTGCGGGGTGGTGTTGGGGGACGGGGGGAGAGGGGATGAGTACAGGGTTTATTGCAGGTGCAAGGTGAGAACAGGCAGCACAAGCTCAGAAGAACCAGACTCCCCAGTTTTTAAAGATAGCGTGAGGGAGGGAGCTGCAGGGTATGTGATCAGCTTGTGCACAATTTTCAGATGTGCGGGCATCAAGGAAAATTTTCAAGCATCATCAACCCTTTGGTTTCAACCAGTCTAGGATCTATATGCTTGTGGTTAGCAGTTTTCACCTGGTGGAGGTCTGCTACCTGTAATAACTGCTTAGGAATGTGTGTCGTGTCTTTATCTGTATTTTCAAGGGACTGTGAGTTTGGTGGCTGTGCCACGTGGCTGGTTTATAGTCTGAACTGTTCCCAGGTTCCCAGCCCAGCAGCTATTCTTTTTTCCTACGTCTTCACATTCCTAAAAATTAACTCTTGTTTTAATTTTTTCATTTTTAACTGGAGTATAATCACTTTACTATATTGTGATGGTTTCTGCCATACATCAACATGAATCAGCCTTAGGTATACACATGTTCCCTCCCCGTTGAACCTCCCTCCCGCCTCCCTCCCCACCCCACCTCTCTAGGTTGTCACAGAGCACCGGCTGCCAGGAATAAGGTAGGGCAAAGGATAAAGCCTAACCAATAACTCCTGAGCCACCTTTTGAGACTCCAGGGAGGCCTGGGAGATTAAAACCTTTTACTTCAAAGGACAGAGACATGGACTTGTCCAGTAAGTCCCCTACATACAAACTTTTCAAGTTGTAGACTTTCAAGGATGGAAACATGCATTCACATGTCCGATCACATTAAGTTAGCTCATGTTTGGTGTACGTTGTCACACACGTGCATTCTCTACAAGTAGCTGTCCTTTTGTGTACTTTACTGTAATGTACTCTATAGAGTATAGTAGTACAGTTCTTTATTTCAAGCTCAGGATGTCTGAAAGCAAGGATAAAAACATTAGCGATGTACCTGGTACTGCTAAGAAGCACCAGCTGGTGTACTGGACTTCTGTACTTTTCAAGATACTGTAATGTAAGATAAAAAAATTTTTTTGTATTTGTTTTTTATGTATTATTTGTGTGAAAAGTATTATAAACCTATTATGGTACAGTACTATATATATAACTGGTTGTATCAGTTGGGTACCTAGGCTGATTTTGTTGGAGAAAGCTTAAGGTGTTCTCATTCGTACCCAACTCTTCGCAACGCCATGAACTGTAGGCCCACCAGGCTCCTCTGTGCATGGAATATCCCAGGCAAGAGTATGGAGTGGGTTGCCATTTCCTTCTCCAGGAGAGTCTTCCCAACCCAGGAATCAAACTTGAGTCTCCTGCTTCCCCGCACTGGCAGGCGAATTCTTTACCACTGCTCCACAGCTGGACTTATGAACACACTCTCAGAACAGAATGTGTTCACGTGTAGGGGACTAACTGCATATGATTTCAAGAGCACTGTTTTCCTCTACTTTCTGGTAAGCAAAGGAGGCTCTCCAAGCTTAGATAAGCCCCCAGGGACTGCAACAACAGACAGACCTATTGAAAGGCCACCATCTCTAGAAAGTCCTCCTGACACCCAAAAGGGGTGACCACTCCCTCCTTGGCCCTTCCTTACCACTTCTAGCCCACCAGGCTCCTGTTTCTTTCTGTGTCTTCTCTCGATCAGCAGGGAGTTTGGCAGGAACTGTGTTTCATGTGGTACTCAGTAAGTAATCAGGGAAGGAATTCTGATGCCTAGGTCTCTGCTTTTTACCCCTGGAGAGAGAAAATCTGGAATTTGACATTTTTTTCTTTCTTCAGTTTAGGGTCTACTTACAGTGGTTACCTCCACTTGAAAATAGAGATGTTGGCACAGTGAGGGGGCAGGGGGGGCAGGAATGCCAAAGACAAGTATGTATGCTTGTCTTTATGTACACTATGTGCACACCCTGCCATGGCCACTGAGTGGCACAAAGGAAATCCAAAGTCCCACTTGTTTTTCTTTTTTTTTTTTTAATATGACAGTTTGTTTGTTTTTGTTTATTTATTTTGGCTGAACCACATGACATGCAGGATCTTAGTTCCCAGACCAGGGATGGAAACCGTGCCCACTGCAGTGGAAGCACAGAGTCCTAACAGCTGGACAACCGGGGATGTCCCAAGTCCCAGTTGTTTTCTAAAGAGGAGCCCCTGGGCCAAATTTAATCAGATGCTGGGAATGAAGATTAGGGTTAGGAGCACAGATGTATTTAAATAAAAGACGGAAGGAAGGGGGCTTCCCTGGGTGGTTTAGTGGTTAGGACTCTGCCCTTCCACTGCAGGAGGCAGGGCTTCCATCCCTGGTCCAGGAGCTAAGATCCTGCATGCCATTGCATGTCATGAAGTGTGGCCACAAAAACAAGACAGGAAGAAGGAGTTCAAGATTATACAATAAGAAAAACAAAACTTTTCATTATCAATAAAATATACTTAAATACCAAACACCCCTGTGTTCTATCCCTGTGGTGGTGAATTTCCCAACCGGAAGGGGCCCTCTGACTGCCAGGGTGATGTCTACAGAAGTCCAGGGACTCTGGAAGAACTTACAATGATCAACTGAAACAGTGAGATCCAAAAGATTAAACAGAAGCTAACAAACAAAAAGAAGGAGGAAAGAGAGCAGTGGGTGCTGAAGGGACACTGACTCCAGTAGCAGATAGGAGCCAGGATCTCCTATCTAGTCACCCACTGCAGCAGTGTCCCCAGCAGCCTAGCAGCCACAGCCCTGCTGTCCTGCCCAGCACCCACATACCACCACGAGGATGCCTCACTCTCTGCCCAAGCCCTCAGCACTTCCACCTTATACTTAGGACAGAATCTCTACATGAGCCCTGCTGCCTCATCTCACACCCTTCCAGCATCATATGAGGTCACTGCCCTTCACGTACATGCTCCAGTCACGTTGGCCAAACCATTTGACCTCAGGGCCCTTGCACATGCTACTCCCCAAGGCTAGAAGGCTCCTTACCCCACCCCACCCCTGCCACCCCTTCCTCTGGCTCTCTCCTGTTCATTCTGAAGCTCTTGTATAAAATGTCCCTTCCTCAGCAGTCTTATCTGATACCTAAATGTGATGCCTTTGTTCTAGCATAATTGCTCACCACACTCTAAAGCTTACATCCTCGTATGTGAAAATATGCTTACTTTTGTGCCTCTCACTGGCTTCAGTGGAGGAATGCACTAGACATCCTGAGGACTAAAACAGAGTCAGTGGCAAAGTAAGGGAACCTTAAATGTGTTGCCCAGACCTACTCAAGCCAGCCATAGAGTACAGTGATGCAGAGAAGCAGGAAGAGGATGTGACCAGGGGGTGCCACCAGACGATGACAAGGCCAGACAGACTCCACAGACAGAGGGAACCGCAGCTCCTGATAAGGTCTGCATGTGCTTGGGTGCAGCCAGTCCATGGCCAGGGGTACAAGGGAATGAGGCAACACTCTCACCACTGCCCATATCCTCCATCCATTTTCACCAAAGGAGGATTATTTATTACCCTTATAGTTGTCATCTCTTCCTTCCCAATTTCCTTGTGCTATTTCCAGCTTTCTTCCACTGTGTCAAGTAATCACTTCTTGTCCCCAAGGAAGACTTCCCCACCATGGGCTGACTTCTGAAGAAATATGAGACATTCACAGGGCTCTCTTTATTTTTAATTAAAATAGAGTTAATTTACAATGTTGTGTTAGTGTCAGGTACACAAAATGATTCATGTGTGTGTGTATATGTGTGTGTGTGTGTATTATTCTTTTCCATTATGGTTTATCACACAGGATATTGACTAAAGATCCCTGTGCCGTACAGTAAGACCTCATTGTTTACTCATCCTATATATAGTAGCTTGCACCTGCTAATCCCAAATTCCCAATCCTTCCCTCTCCCACTCCCCACCCCCCTTGGCAATCACAAATCTGTTCTTTATGTCTGTGAGTCTATTTCTGTTTCATAAACAGGTCCATTTGTGTCCTATTTTAGACTCCACATATAATTTATATCACATGGTATTTGTCTTTCTCTTTCTGACTTATTTTGCTTTGTATGATAATGTCTAGGTCCATCCATGTTGGGGCAAATGGCATTATTTCATTCTTCTCTATGGCTGAGTGATAGGGCTTTCTCTTTAATATCTTAAATGAACCCTGTAGCTTCTAATTACCCAGTATGGACACTAGTTTATTCCTGAAGTCTACTCTTGTCTCCCCAGCTGTGCTGTGAGTCCCATAAAGGAGAAAATACTTGCCCATTGTTGGAAGACCCTTCAGCATGATATCCTGCCCAAGTTTCACCCTAGAGCAAGGTTTGCTAATGTGCTTCAGGAAACTGTGAGAGTGTTCACAGCAGAGCTTTCCCAGCAGCAAAAACCTTAGAAGTGACCTAATTGGCCCTCTTCAATAGAATGAATAAATCAATGTTGGCATATTTATTCAACAGAATACAATATAGCAATAAAAACCAGTACTGCTGCGGCTGCTGCTAAGTCGCTTCAGTCGTGTCTGACTCTGTACAACCCCATAGACGGCAGCCCACCAGGCTCCCCCATCCCTGGGATTCTCCAGCACAAGCATATACAAACACAGATGGACCAAAGCATCAGTTGAATGAAAGAAGCCCATGGAAAACTACAGGATTCAGTCAACACAGAGTAAAAAGCAGGTAAAACTAAATAGTGTATTATTGAAGCATATATACAAATGTGGTAAAAAAATAAAAACAAAGATGTAATCAACCAAAATTCAGGATGGATATTTATTCTGAGTTCTTAAACTGCAAAGACTATTCTGTATGCCAATATAGTGCACAATTGAAAAAGGGAAACAAGCAGACTAACTCAATAGCACTCAGCACAGTGGTGACATCGAAGCATGTTTTGTTTCTCATAAGAAGAAAAGTCTTTTAAAATAAAGGGTGAAAATGGTGGGGGGGAAGAACCAAAAATGTGGAGAGGATAAATCTGTATGTCACAGGCTAGAAACCTATAAACTATGAGTAAAGCATTAAAAAAAGGAAAAAGTTGCTCACCACCATTATTTTCTATTCATCAGCTTATCTTGTTCTTGAAACTTTATTGATTGTAGGATGCCTGTAAAAGCTCGATCTTGTCAATAGAAAGTATTTGGGCAATTAGTCTTCCTGAATATCTTGACTCTTTAAGAATCTCTCCTTCCTACGTCCATAAATGGTTTATGGATGCCAGGAAAGGTTAGGGTCCTGATGCTCCAGGAAAGGAGCTGCTTCCTCCATGGGACCATCTAGGAAGCTGGGTGTCCGTGGTCCTTTCTGTTGACTCAGCCTTCTCACTGGAGCTGCCATTCCTTGGAGAACTCGAGGCCAGCATCACTCCCGTGAGGTCCCTACCTTCTAGTGACAACTTGACCAAGACCCTGAGAACCTGAGAGTCACAACTCACACCCATCTGCAAGCATTTTTTCTTTGCCTTCTGGTGGCAGGTGAGAAGTGGCAACCCCCAGGTTTTTGTTTTGTTTTTTTTTAATTTATTTATTTTTTATTTTACTTTACAATTCTGTATTGGTTTTGCCATACATTGACATGAATCCACCACGGGTGTACATGCATTCCCAAACCTGAACCCCCCTCCCACCCCCCTCCCCACAACATCTCTCTGGGTCATCCCCGTGTACCAGCCCCAAGCGTGCCATATCCTGCATCAGACATAGACTGGCAATTCGATTCTTACATGATATTATACATGTTTCAATACCATTCTTGTTTGTTTGTTTTTCTGAGAGGTGCATGGTCTTTCCAGGCTCTGCCTAAAGAATCAGAACAAACCACACACTCTAGGACTCACCCAAACCTCTCTGGAAGCCTCTGTTTATCTGCCTCCTCCCCACCAGAGGATGGGCACATAAAGGAAGCTTGACCCACGTGCTCACCTTCACTCAGCTCATCCCCTCATGTGAGAACATTCTTTGCTGCTCCAACACTGTCTCCAGGGTCAACATTTCAACTTTGGATTCTTGGTATTTGCATTAGTCATGATTAGGTTTGCCTGCAATTGATAAAAGATCCAAATACTGAGATTTTTTTTCCACTCACATGAAGGTTAGTATATCTGTTTTCTATTGCCACATAACCATTTACCACAAATGTAACAGCTTTAAATGACAAGCAGTTACTACCTCACAGTGTTGATGCATCAGAAATCCAGGCACAGTGTGGCTCAGCTGTGTCCTCTGCTTAGAGCCTCTTAAAGCTAAAACACAGGTGTTGGCAGTGCTGAGCTCTTCCCTGGATACTCTAGGAAATAATTCACTTCTAAGTTCATCCAGGTTGTTGCTGGAACTTGGTTCACTGCAGCTATATGACTGAAATCCTGTTTCCTTGACAGGTGGACCCCTTCATCTTCAAGCCAACAACCACAAGTCTAATCTTCTCCTGCTTTGAATCTCTGATTTCCCCTTTCTCATGACAACTGGAGAAAGATCTCTCTTTAGCAGGACCCACATAACTTAGATTTGGTCCACCTGATTAGTTAAGGATACTCTTCACCTTAAGGTCAACTGATCAGTAACCTTAACTACATTTGCCAAGTCCATTTTGCCATGTAATGTAACGTACTCATAGGATATCACCAGGGGCAAGGTCATGGGTGCAAAGTTCTGCCTTCCATGCTGGTGAGGCAGTTCTGCCCTGGTCCTTAGGATCAGATTCCTTCCTGCACCACTCACCACCCCTGGAAAGGGGCCCTCACCCACCATGGTCCAGGAGGCAGCATGGGGTTCACTCTGACCAAATTTTTAAGGAAGTTTCCCAGCAGCTGCCACATGACACTTCTACCTGCATCCCACTGGTCCAGCTTTGTGATTTTGTGACATCCTCTCCCAGCTGCAAGGGAGGCTGGGTAAAGTAGATTTATTCTGGGTGGTACTGTGCCAGGCAAGAATCGTATCACTATGAAAGGAAAAAAAAAAAAGCAATCAGGGACCATATGTAAAAACACAATTCAGGAAAACCCAATCAAATCCTTTTTTCCTCTTTTGCAAGCTTGGCTTTCAAGATTTTATAGTCTTTAACACTCAAGCTGAAAACTGGCATTTCTTTTCCAGGCAACAACCACTTTCCCCTTTCCTGGGCAATCAGTGTCAGCCTCCAAGTCTAGACTTATTGGCAATAAGGCTAAGGGAGAGGAGGTAGAGTTGGAGAAAACTTAATTCCCACACTGCATCTGAATGCAAAAGATACGGGAGGGATAGCCAGCTCCAGATGCACTGTATACCACTGCCTCGCAGGGTCTGACTCTCAGCTTTACTGATGCCTGTAAAAGAGGAAAAGAACTATTGCAAGGCCATCTTTCATTCCAATAGTGAGTCTCAACCTTTGCAAATACAATTCAGTAGTCATGCCTTAACAAGCCGTGTTTTCTCTTTTACAAGAAAGGAAAAATGACCTACAATAGTGTTGTGCAATTATAGCCCCTCAAAGCATGCAGAAAAGTCACAGAAATGAAACCTACAATGAATTATTTTCCAGACTCAGTCATGCTTAAGAAATACAGCAATCAGAGCCCAGCATGAGTGGTCAGTTGCCTCCATGGCAGCTCTGCATAACTTTAAGAACCCTGGAGGCAGCTCATTACAGTCAGGGTGGGGAGGAAATTCCTGCCCTGGCTCTTGGGGCCCACAGAACCTTCACTGAGATGCTCCCAGAGGAAATGGAAATTTCATAAGCAGATTCATACCTCAAGCAGTTTATTTTTTTCCTGATGCCTATTTTTTAGAAAAGGTAGTAAGTTGGCAGTTTCCAACCTAGAGAGGCCTAGAAGAAAAAAAAACAGAAATTTTTAATTCTGATGAATCTGAACATACAAATTGGCTCAGTCACTTTCCAACTGTGAGAGCTTAGCAAACCAATTTAAACTCTGAGTTTTGGAGTCTTCATTTCCGGGATTAGGATATTAACATACATCCTCCATTCCCAGAGTCCCACTTTAGGGCTCTGAGTTAATAAATATGAAATTCCAGGAACATTAGCAGATCCCAGGGCAATAAGGAGTTATAGTTGTCATTGTTCACATGTTCAATCAGGATCACATCATTATTAAGAGCTGGGATGGCCGGGCTCAGCTGCAGAGACATTTAATTAGACAATCCAAGCTACTGATCCTAAGATTCACTGGGTATTGACAGAGGTAGGAGACATCGATACTGAGTGGCAGGATGGGGTGGTTCTCATTTGATGTTCTGTCCAGGAGACAGGGAACAGCCCAGGTAACTCGACATGAAAAAGATGTCAACCTTATTTGTTATGCTCAGGAGATGCTAAAATATCAGGACTCTACCTGCTCTGCCTCTGATGAAAATGGGCAAATAACAGATGGCCTTTGATACCACAGTGCCATTCCTTATCACAGCAATGTCCTTGTCAAAAGAGCTCTACCCATCAGCCCCTTAGGTATGGTCAGGATAACCCAGACAGAGGATGATCTTCTTAGAAGTGTTAGAACACAAGACGATATCTGGAGAAATTCTTACTCCAACCACAGACCATGGTGTTATACCCTCTCCAACTTGGATAAGGACCCATCAGCCCATCTCACAAGTCCCCAAGTCCATCTAGGGACCACAATTGAAAAACCACTGCTGGGACTGCCCTGATGGTCTAGCAGTTAAGACTCCACGCTTCCACTGCAGGGAGCATGGGTTCCATCCCTGGTCTGGCAACTAAAATCCCACATGTAGCATGCATCATGACCAAGAGGAAAAAAAAGAAAAACCACTGATCTAGGGCAAAGGTCAGCAAACTACAGCCTGCCAGTGGGTTGAACCCCACCTGCCACCTGTGTTTATTCAGCCCATGAACTATGAATGGTTTTACATTTTTTAGCGGTTGGGAGAGGGTGAGGGGAAGAATTTTACGGCCCTTGAACACTGTATGAAATTCTCCATTCAATGTCCATAGATAAAGGTTTATTGAAACAGAGGTAGACTTACATGCTATCTATGGCTGCTTTTGTATTACAGTGGCAAAGCTGAGTCGTTGCATCAGAACCTATCTAGTTCACAAATGTTCATCGTGTTTTCCTTTACAGGAAAACCTTACTCTAGGGTGAGCCAACCACCTTCAGTACACCTGAAGGGGAAGCATTCACCTGGTCTCGTGCCCTTTGTCCAACGCTCTGAGTTCATCTGAAGATGAGCACTACCCAAAGAATCATTTCTTTAACACTTAGGTATTAATAAAAGAAAAATTACCTTTCATCTTTGACTTTCCGCTTGTATTCAAACAACAGCAATGACAGGGCAGAGGCCCACTAAAAAATCTGACCTTTATACAAAATTAATGTCACAGGAGCTCAAAGCCAATGTATTTATTAAAGTAACCCACCTAAGCAGATAGCAGCAAATAGAAAGCAGGAGGGGCCAGGAATCTAGGAACCTGTGATTCCCAGGTAGTATTTCATTTGCATTTGTATTTAAATGATAACACATCTTGCAGCAAATTATTGCAGACTTTTTCTAGCAGGAAAAGGAGAAGAAAAATGCACTCACTGAAGGAAAGCTCTGCAAGAGGCAAAAAGTGATAAAGTTCCCCAAGCCTATTTACAAATGCAGTTAATGAAACAGAATTTTAATGAATTGTGCCACGTAATCTGGCGGGTAATGAGCTGCAAAAGCCTTTGTCAATTGCAGTGACTGGGAACTAAGTCTTTCAGTTTCAAGATCAATAAGAGAGTTCTCAGCTCTGCACTCCCCAAAAGTGGAACTCTTGGGAAAAAGGAAGTTGTCATAGGCATGCCATGTCTGCAGATCACAGCAGCAAGGCTGCCATCTGTTTCGTACAACCCCTCCCCACCCACCCCTTTTATTTAAATCCTGACTTCAGACCAAGAGTGAGCAAAAGACAGTTGGGAGATCAAACAACACTCTGCCTACGAGATGCCTGCCCATACAAAGTGACAACAAAAGGTTGGAGTGACTCTAATAGTAGCTCCCAATATTTCAGAAGCTGTATTGAGTTCAACTGCTGGTGTGGACCTTTGTGGGGAAGTAAAGCCCTTGACATTCGAGGTTCCTGATTTACAAAGATAATGGGGGTAGATGGGCTGTTTGGAGATTAAGCACCGACCTAAGGCTTCCTGCTAATTCTGCCTTCCATCATTCTTCTTTCATCTGCTGTCCTCGTTACTGTGACTCCAAACAGTCACAGTCTTCTTCAGAGACCTAGAAGTTGCAAGTTATTGTATTATTCATCTCCTTTACCTCCATTGTTGCTATGGAGATGTGCTTGTAGTTATGGTCCTAATGCCACCGAACAAGAGAAATCCAGGTGGAAAAGACTTCCTCATTCAGCAGTAGGTCATCAACATTTATTGAGTACCTACTACGTGGAAATATTTAGTAAGAAATCTTGGGAAGGTGGAGACAAATGAAACATCAAACCACACCCGTAACTTGCTCTTAGACTAGTGGAGGAGACAGACTCTTACATTCCTTGAATCAATTAATATACAATTTGGTTATACATTTTGTGTTTAACAGAGGTGCTAAAAAGATTATATTATGTTATATATGAAATATATAACATGAAATATATTATATTTCATGTTATGGGCCCAGTGAATGTATGAGAAACTTACCTGAGGGACTACCCCAGTGGTCCAGTGGCTAAGAATCTGTACTCTCTATGCAGGGGGCCTGGGTTCAATCCCTGGTTAGGGAACTAGATCCCACATGCCCAACTAAGAGTTCACATACCACAAGTAAGACCAGGTGCAGGCAAATAAATAAATATGAAAGAAAGAAAGAAACTAGCCTGATATTTTGACACCCACATCAAACTAAGGGAAAATACTCCTACCATGCCATTTCCCCACACACACACATACCCATTCTTGGAGTTTACTTACAGACAACTTCTGCACTTCTATTTTCTTCCATTAAGGTTCTCTCTCTGACATCAAGGTACAGGACCATTAACAAAAGCCATGGGGAAGCAATTTTAGAGGGCGGGCGGAGTGCGGTAGGGGAACCTGATAAAATGGAAAACTTGAAGTGATCTTGCATGCTGGACTGAGGAAATTGCCACGGGCAATCCCATTCTGTCAACAGAATGTTCCACTTGACTGAAATCAAGACACAGGTGAAATGTCTTAAAATGTGGTCTTGCGGAAAGGTGGAGCATGAGGTGCTCTGAGGGAATTGGGCAGCCCTGGATCACCCAGCATCCATTCTTATGGCTAGTAAACTTTTACTGGACTATGAAGAGATAAAAAGAAGTAGTCCCCATTCTCAAGGAGTTTATGATCTAGCCAAAGAATCGCACTTGTGAAGAGATATTCATAATCAATGGAGGAATAGAGTAATTGATATAAGCAGTGAATGGTTGAAGACCATGCCAACATATTCAGATAAGGTTCAATTCAGACGTCAAGGGAAACCTCTCTTTGAAAATGAATAGTCCAGATTACCAGATGTGACAACCTTATTTTTTACTCATAGCCCTCCCCCCACCCAGGGGCTCTTCTTTCCTGGTCCTGCCTTATATCCTTGTGGTAGGCACAATGTTGGCTTCATCAGGGAGACCCCCCCATGCCAGGATGCTCCTCACCACCAAACCTGAATCACAGGTGGAGTGGGGGAACTGTTAGGCACGGCTTGCAACCCACTTTGCTGCTCCATCATCTTTCCCCTCTTTTAGCATAATCTCATCCCTATTTGCATGTACAAGTGCCACCCAGCAGTCTCAGCAGATGCACTAATAACAGGCCATCAAACAGTCATCATTTTTTGAGAGTCAGGTATGTACCAGACATCATGCTTATATGGAGATCCATCTGTTTATCTCTCTGTCCATTCACTCATCCATCTAGACAGACAGATAGATAGGTAGATAGATAGACATGTAGTTAGACAGATAGATGATGGATAGATAGCTAGATACTATATCTATACATATACATATACATATACATATACATATACATATACATATACATATACATATACATATATATAAACTTATGCATACATATGTTGGAGAAGGAAATGGCAACCCACTCCAGTATTCTTGCCTGGAAAATTCCCATGGACAGAGGAGCCTGGCAGGCTACAGTCCATGGGGTCGCAAGAGTCGGACATGACTTAGCAACTAAACCACCGCCACCACCATATACATATGCAACCCTTCTGGGTTTGGAGAATTTCCTGTTTTTCAAAGACCCAGCACCAAATGTGAAAGTGTTAAATCATAAACTGTGGAGAGCCTGAGATTTCACCCTCCTTGAAAGCTTCCCCTAGTTTATTGATGTATACTAATGGAAGACACAAGACCTCGGGTGCAGAGACAAAGACAAATGACTTGTCATGGCAAAAGACGCAGCAAGAGCAGAATCTTGTGTCAGTTAGCTAAACTCCAACTCCTGCAAGCAAAAGAGGTGGAAGAGAGAGAGAGAGACTTTAAAAAAAAAATTGGAATGTAAGCAATTCTCTCCCAGAGAATTCACCATCCTGGAATGTTTCCAAAGAAGGAAGCAGTTTCATTTCATCAGCTTGAGCTTCCAAGGCTGGCTACTATTCAGGCAAGCTTGAACAGATAGTCCAAGAAACAGAGGAACATCATGGAGAATTGCATCCTACTACTAAGTCATCATATGCTGTTCCCAACCTAGTCCCAAATGTGTCCATGATGATTCCTTGTGCACAGTTGCATGTCCTACAACCTGTATCATCCTCCCCAGGAACTGGCTCTTGTGGGAGCTGAACCAGTTTGTAATGGCCACCATCTACCAAACCCTTGTAGGTGCTCCACACCATGCAGGTGCTTTACAAACATCATGCCCCTTCCATGCAACAACTCAGTAGGAGAGATGTCAGTTATCATTCCCATTTTAAAGATGAGGAAGTAATGACTCAAGTTGAGTGTCTTGCTCATTGTGGAAATGTAACAGAACCCTATGGTCCTCCACCAGCCTTTTGTCTGTAGAAAAACTTTGGCCAAAGAGTAAGTTTAATCAGAGAAGTAAGAAAATGCAGAAGCAAAGGAAAGCAGGCAAATAGGACAAAATATAAAGAGTTTAGTCATTAAGCAAAGTCAATGACTTTCACTTCCTCCTCATGGGTTATAGATAATATTCTGAGCCATCTCTTGTGAGCTATCTTATAGATGGTGAAACGCCCACAAGGTAGAAGAAGTTAACTATATGATGACCAGACTTGTAGCCCTGACATTAGCTGCCACAATCCCAAGAGCTGGCCTCATGGAAATGGGGACAAACCAACCCTGAAACTGAAGACTAACTGCAATAAAGGTGACAATGATTCAATCACTGCATGACCAGTTTCAAGATGACTGTCAAAATGAAGATGTGGTAGAAATAGCAAAAGAACTAGAATTAGAATTGGAGTCCAAGCACTTCAATAGTAGTCTAGTGGCTAAGACCATGCTCCCAATGCAGGGGTGTTGGGTTCAATCCTTGGTCAGGGAACTAGAACCCACCTACTGCAACTAAGACCCAGTGCAACCAGATAAATAAATACAAAAATTTAAAAAAAGAATTGGAGCCTAAAGATGTCACTGAATTGCAGCAATCTCATGATAAAACTTGAATAGGGAATTGATTCTTCTGGATGAACAAAGAAAGTGATTTCTTGAGACAGGATCTACTCCTGATGAAGTTATCATGTAGATGGTTGAAATGACAACAAAAGATTTAAAATATTACATAAACTGAGTGGATAAAATACTGACAGATTTTAGAGGACTGACTTCAATTTTGAAAGAAGTTCTACTGTGGATAAAATGCTATCAAACAGCATTGCTTGCTGCAGAGAAATCGTTCATGAAAGGATCAATTGATGTGCAAACTTCACTGTTTTCTTATTTTAAGAAATTGCCACATAATAGAAACAGCCACCATAATCTTCAGAAATACTCACCCTGATCAGTTAGCAGCCATCAACGTGGAGTCAAGACCCTCCACCAAGAAAAATATTATGACTCACTGAACGCTAAGATCATGGCATCTGGTCCCATCGCTTCATGGCAAACAGATGGGGAAACAGTGGAAACAGTGTCAGACTTTATTTTGGGGGGCTCCAAAATCACTGCAGATGGTGATTGCAGCCATGAAATTAAAAGACGCTTACTCCTTGGAAGGAAAGTTATGACCAACCTAGATAGCATACTGAAAAGCAGAGACATTACTTTGCCAACAAAGGTCCATCTAGTCAAGGCTATGGTTTTTCCAGTGGTCATGTATGGATATGAGAGTTGGACTGCGAAGAAGGCTGAGCACTGAAGAATTGATGCTTTTGAACTGTGGTGTTGGAGAAGACTCCTGAGATTCCCTTGGACTGCAAGGAGATTCAACTAGTCCATTCTAAAGGAAATCCAGTCCTGGGTGTTCTTTGGAAGGAATGATGCTGAAGCTGAAACTCCAAAACTTTGACCATTTCATGCAAAGAGTTGACTCATTGGAAAAGACTCTGACGCTGGGAGGGATTGGGGGCAGGAGGAGAAGGGGACGACAGAGGATGAGATGGCTGGATGGCATCACCGACTCTATGGACATGAGTTTGAGTGAACTCTGGGAGTTGGTGATGGACAGGGAGGGCTGGCGTGCTGCGATTCATGGGGTCACAAAGAGTCAGACACGACTGAGCGACTGAACTGAACTGAACTGAATGCTCAGATGATAGTTAACATTTTTAGCAATAAAGTGTTTTTTAACGAAAAAAAAAAAATCAAGATGACTGTCAGAACTGACTGTGCTATTTCTGTGTGTAGCCCCCTCCCTCAGCTTATAAAAGCTCTTGCCCATTGATTGTCAGCAGGGTGTCAGCCTTTGGACATTAGTCCACCCTCTCCACTAGTTACTGGCCTCCAAAATAAAGCAAACTTTCCTTTCTACCAACCTTGCCTCTCTAGTATAGACTTTCTAGTGGCAAGCAGCTGGACCCCACTTTTGATAACATCACTACCCCTTAAGTGGTAGAGACAGGATTCCTTGCCATGTTAGTCCCATTACAAAACCTGTGCTTTCCTTCTGCTCTTGAAGCCTTGAAAGTTGGCATGGGGTCCTAAAGAGGTCAGCCTTCTCCCAGCCTCACTGGGGGAGGTCAAGCAGCCTCCCTGCTTACTATTAATTAAGAACAAAGCCATTCCTTATCCAGACTCATCCTAGCAAGATGACCTTTTAAGAATAGCAATTAAGAGTCTGCACTTTATACACAGATCCAGTCAAACTTGGAGCGGGACAAGATAAAGGGAACAAGTTCATTAGCTTAAAAGGCCAGGTTACCTTTTTTCAAAAAGGAGTTTTTTTTAAGCCCAATTACCTTAAAAAAAAATAATAATACTACACTTAGGCAGCTTTCTACCTGCATACGAAATACAACCACAGTGTTACAGCCACACGCGCCAAAGCTCTGTGCAGTAATGTTTTACTTTTCCAGGCACGGAGCAGATGGGGATGCGACAAAAAGCAGCCATCAGTGGAGCAGATATGTATGCACAGCTCTTGTCCCAGCTACCCCATATCACAACCAAGAAGAACTCTGGGCCACAGTCAAGCTAGCCTGCAAAGAAAAGTCCAGAAATATTTGTTTGGTGTTTATGGTCTTTAAATCCTTACCACATAACCATCAGTCCTCTTCACTGGGGTCAGAATCATCTGTGGCACCTGCTGGGGAGTTCATGAAGGTTTATTTGAAGACATTAGACATCTGCCAGGTTGGAAGACACAGCTGCCTATGGAAAAAAATGACGAGAGTCAAGTGCCAGCCATAGAGGTAGGTCCAACTCACTTCAAGTGACTGCTGTCCCAGGAGCCATCAACTGTTGGCTGCTGCTCCGACTCAAAGTTAAATGAGTATGTCATCTGTATTGTCCCACCATGAGCCAGATACCCCTGAGGACCTATCTGCAATGAGCCCTAATTGAATGAAGATTGATGGGAACAGAATTTCCAAGGCCATTTACAGATGAAGGTGCCAGCTTCCTAAGCCATGACTGCCATGAACTGCAAGAGCTAATATTCACCCCTCAAGCCCTCTCTGCCATCACCATGAAGGAGCTTCGTCATTCTTCTCTGGTGACCTTGAACAGCATTTCAGCTGGCCTCCTAAGGAAGAAGGTTAAAGAAGGTAAAGTAACTTTTCCTATATCTTCCATCCTCCTGTTTTATCTTTTACTTTGAAGAGTAACATATTTAGCTGGAACAATTCACGGCAGATGGTGAATTTGGCCATGTTCTTATTCTATGCCTCTCTTATCTTCTCAGTGACAAACACATCCCTCCTCTGTGTCACCACCTCATTCATTCCTGAAACCCCTAATGCAAAGAGAAAAGTCATAGGAAAAATCTTTTCATTGATTTTAATGGGAAATGTTTGCAGTTTTTGTAGATAGACAAACATATTCACTGAACCTGGAAAATAAGTTTAAGTCATAAACAGCAACTTGAAAATTTGTTCATAAAATGCAACACAATGAAGGAAAGGGTGAAGCTTACTAGTAGCGATGGGCGATGGAGGCTGAGAGGGGTCACCGTCTGAAAGGTGGTAGAGAGTTAAGTGTTTGATTTTCAGGCAGGCCTTTCATATCAAAATCAGGTGTGCTTGATGATAACTTCCTTTTCCTTCAGACTAAAACTAGAAGAATCTCCCGATGTGGAAGACACACCTGTAGAAAACATGGAATCTATAGGTTAAAAAGATGGGTGAGACTTTACTAGTGGTCCAGTGGCTTAGACCCAGCGCTCTCAATGCAGGGGGCCCAGGTTTGATCCCTGGTCAGTGAAATAAATTCCTCATGCCACAACTAAGACCCGGTACAGCCAAATAAATAAATATTTTTTAAAAGTGTGTTTGGGCGGGGAGAGTTTCAAAAAATGAGCAAAGAGCACATGGATTCCGCAAACTAAAGAGATATAGAAAATCTAACCTCTTTATCCCCCTTGCTTGACAACACATTCATTTACCAGAGTTTGTGTTCATCCTCAAAAGCATAAATTTAAACTGTCCTACATAGCATTCTCTGACTAAAAATAGAGATTATATCAATTACCAAGTACCTGTCTGTGCTAAGTGCAATGACAAAATCTCACTTACTTACATACTGAGGGAAGAGTCATTGTATGGAAAGCAGTGTCGTTTCCCCAGAGCCACACGGCAGAAGGCATTAAGGGCACAGCTGGGACTGCACAGTGTGTGCAGCCCTCTTCACGGAGCCATGCTGGTCTCCCTTACAAATGAGACTTCTTATTTTTTTGCCTTCATTGCCCTGACTCTCCTTTTACCTACAAACTGCCCAGAACTGAGATAGCACCTGGCAGGTGTCCCATAGGGGTATGTTTTTATTTACTGAAAAGCATTTGTATTCAAGTCAATGGAGAATCCACACACCTTCTAAAATTTCCAAGGCAATGCTTCTTAAAGCATGGTCCTTGACTCAGCATCAAAAAACTCCCCTTACCCTAGAACTTTCTAGAAATTCAAATCTTCAGGGCTGATCACAAACCTATTGAACAAATCTGAGACAGGAATCCAGCAATTTATGTAAAAACAGGCCCATGGATCCACAATAAAGCTTGAGAACTGATCTAAGGAATCAGACATTTAACCCAGATGCCCTAATGGACCTTGAATATTCAACCACAAAGGCTCAAAACAAATGCCCCTAGAAGAGAGGCCATATTCCTCTATGGGCTAATTTGTGTACTAATCTCTCAAAGGGGTTCATAAGCCTATGATTTACTACAAACTTTTTAACACATGAGCTAATTAGCAATTCTTCACAGTGCTTTATATGTACAGACAGATATATGAAACTTGAAAGTGTTATCATATTAAGCTGAATCCACTCAAATTACCCAAAGGAAATTTGTCCTAAAGGAAATCAGTCTTGGATATTCATTGGAAGGACTGATGCTAAGGCTGAAACTCCAATACTTTGGCTACATGAGGCGAAGAACTGACTCACTGGAAAAGACTCTGATGCTGGGAAAGATTGAAGGCAGGAGGAGAAGGGGAAGACAGAGGATGAAATGGTTGGATGGCATCACTGGCTCAATGGATATGAGTTTGAGCAAATGAGCTGGTGATATACAGGGAAGTCTGGCGTGCTGCAGTCCATGGGGTTGTAAAGAGTCAGATATGACTAAGCAACTGAACTGAACTGACTCAAATTACCATATGAAGTTAACAAGGTGTTCTTTGAAGGCAGATCATCATACTGTTTTCACCTCCATATCCTCACAGCACAGCACAAAACTGGTCCAGAATTAACGCTTGTTGAAAGGGAGATGTATGGATAAATTTAAAAAATTAATGTGGGGGAAAAGGGGAATTATGGATGTGAAGTAGTCTGTATTAGAAAAGCATCTGTGAACTTGCAGCAATACATACTGTTGACCATTGGCTCAGGCCCATTCCAGAATGAAATTTCAATGGCAGTGAAAGAAAACATATGGTTCCCCGGTAATAATGTGGCATTGTGTAGACACAACCTAAATTTGAAAACCTCTTCAAATGGAAACCTTGATTCCATCTGTCTCTTAAAAAAGAAAACCTCATAATTGCTTATAATCATGTTCATTTACCATTTTCTCAAATGTTTAACAGCTGGTGGGGGGTGGAAGACAGACGGGCAGGAGGAGACATGGGTAATTAATAAAAGTCATTCTCCCTCTTTGATTCTAAATGTTATCTGTGTTTAAAATGTCAGAACTATGCCCCCATATTCCTCAGATGACTCACCCCTGACATGTCATAACTGAACCCACTCCTCCAACCCATGGATTCACCCCTAGAGAGTTCTACAGAATGAGTGGGCTCAACCTATTTCTTTTTTAATTAAATATAGTTGATTTACACTGTCCTGTTAGTTTCAGGTGTACAGTATAGTGATTCAATTATAAATATACACATATTCATTCTTTTATGGATTCTTTTCCCTTATAGGTTATTACAAAATATTGAGTATAGTTCCCTGTGCTCTGGCGTGGGTCCTTGTTGGTTATTTATCTGATATATAGTATTGTGTATATGTTAATCACAAACTTCTTTTAAAGGACTTTTGGGAGGCTCTAAGAGAGAGAGATTTGCAAGGACAATTCAGCTGATGAAAACAATATATGGCAAATACTTAAGTCTTAACATTCCAACAGAACTTCTTTTCAAGACTAGAAATGAAACTAGCAGGGAGTCCAACCTGGGAACACATCTGTTTCTGTAAGAAAATGAAATTGACAAGCACCTAAGCATGTGTGTACCCATGTACACTTCAGCTCTGGTGCCTTGTTGCACATAGAGTAAAACCTGCCTTATGGAGTTGGTTTCCTGCCTACCATCTTCTTGAAGGTGGGTGTGAGGACCACGAGCCCAGGTCACTCTTGAGCTCATTGATCACGCACAACTACTCCCTATCTCCGGACCTACAGAATCAGAGTCTATGGGTGGGGCCGAGATAGCAAGGTAACAAGTGGCCAGGTGATTCTGATTTAAATCAGGGCTCCCATTTCCCTCTCACTCACACCAAACATGGGTAGTTTGTCAACACCCAGGAAGCAGGTCCCTCCCATCCAGTCAGCTCTCTGCAACCATCTGGAGGTAAGGGTTGTTCCACAACTTTAAGAGGACAGTAAATGGACTTGTTGCAAATGCCTGGGCACACATGGTCTAGCAGGAGGACCTAGAGCATTAATTTGACCATAATAATAGAGCATTCTGTAAACGGCCATCTCAGTGGGTCCCTGGATGGCCCTCTGGTTCTTCCTCTTCAGAAAAGAGTGACGCTCTTTAGCTCAGTCTGCTAAGAGTCTGCTCTCTGTCCTCAGTCAGACGGAAGTCTCCCATCACTGTCAAGTTCTACTGGAGCTCTTTTCCCACCTAATCATCTCCCAAGCCTGTCTCCTCAGTTCAGCCCCTGTTACCACATAGAAAAATCATCAGTCTCATCACTTCATTGAATGCCAGAAACTTTGCAAATCAACTCTCTGCTGTGTTGTGCTAAGTCACCTCAGTTGTGTCTGACTCTGTGTGACCCTATGGACTGTACCCTACCTGGTTCCTCTGTCCATGGGATTCTCCAGAAAAGAATATTGGAGTGGATTGCCACACTCTCCTCCAAGGGATCTTCCCAACCCAGGGATTGTACCCTGGTTTCCTGCATTGCAGGCAGATTCTTTACCATCTGAGCCATGAGGGAAGCCCCATAAATCAACTCTACTTCAATTTTTAAAAAATGCATAATAACCTGTAAGGGAAAAGAATCTGATAAAGAATACAGGTATGTGTATGACTAAATCACTTTGCTGTACACTTGAAACTAACACAACATTGCAAATTAACTGTACTTCAAAAAATCACAGATGTATGAAAATAAATAAATATTAAAATTAAAAAATGTTTTAAAAGATTTTTTAATATATAAAGAACATAGGACAATTGTCTTATATGCTTATAATTATATGCTGTGTATGAGGAACTCACATTAGGTAAAATGATGCAAGTACATTAAAAATGTGTTGTTGTTGTGTGCTAGTTGCTCAGTCATGCCTGACTGTTTGCCACCCCATGGACTGTAGCCACCAGGCTCTCCTCTGTCCATGGAATTCTTCAGGCAAGAATACTGTAGTGGGTTGCCATTCCCTTCTCCAGGGGATCTTCCTAACCCAGGGATGGAATCCAGGTCTCCTGCATTGTGGTCAGATTCTTCACCATCTGAGCCATCAGTTCAGTTCAGTTCAGTCACTCAGTCGTGTCTGACTCTTTGCAACCCCATGAATCGCAGCACGCCAGGCCTCCCTGTCTATCACCAACTCCCGGAGTTCACTCAGACTCACGTCCATTGAGTCAGTGATGCCATCCAGCCATCTCATCCTCTGTCGTCCCCTTCTCCTCCTGCCCCCAATCAGGGAAGCCCAAATTTAAAATGAGAGAATTGAATAAGTCAAAATAAAATTCCCAGTTTCTTCATCTTTAATACTCAGACTTAAGTAGATAGAGTAGGAGGTATAATAATAATCATTGAGATTCAACCTTCCTGTGAGGGACTACTGCCACATCTATTTTGTTTTGTAATGAACAAATGGGGGTAAGGAGAGGTTAAGAAACTTGCCCAAGGACACATAGCTGATCATTGCCAATATAAAGGTTGACATTGGAGTGCTGGTTTGGCAATCAGTGTGACTGGAGTTCAAATCCTGACTTTAACTCTTTCTATGGAATTATTTCATCTCACACACTAGCAAAGTAATGCTCAAAATTCTCCAAACCAGGCTTCAACAGTACATGTACTGTGAACTTACAGATGTTCAAGCTGGATTTAGAAAAGGCAGAGGAACCAGAGATCAAATTGCCAACATCTGCTGAATCACCCAAAAAGCCAGAGAGTTCCAGAAAAACATCTACTTGTGCTTTATTGACTACACCAAAGCCTTTGACTGTATGGATCACAACAAACTGTGGAAAATTCTTAAAGAGATGGGAATACCAGACCACCTGAACTGCCTCTTGGGAAATCTGTATGCAGGTCAAGAAGCAACAGTTAAAACTGGACATGGAACAACAGACTTGTTCCAAATTGAGAAAGAAGTACATCAAGGCTGCATATTGTAACCCTTCTTATTTAACTTATATGCAGAGTACATCATGAGAAATGCCAGGCTTCATCCAAGCGGGAATCAAGATTGCTGCAAGAAATATCAGTAACCTCAGATATGCAGATGACACCACCCTTATGGCAGAAAGTGAAGAGGAACTAAAAAGCCTCTTGATGAAAGTGAAAGAGAAGAGTGAAAAAGTTAGCTTAAAACTTAACCTTCAGAAAACTAAGATAATGGCATCCAGTCCCATAATTTCATGGCAAATAGATGGGGAAACAGTGGAAACAGTGACAGACTTTATTTGGGGGGCTCCAAAATCACTGCAGATGATGATTGCAGCCATGAAATTAAAAGACACTTGCTCCTTGGAAAAAAAGGTATGACCAACCTAGACAGCATATTAAAAAGCAGAGACATTACTTTACCAACTAATGTCTGTCTAGTCAAAACTAATGGTTTTTCCAGTAGTCATGTATGGATGTGAGACTTGGACTCTAAAGAAGGCTGAGTGCCAAATAATTGATGCTTTTGAACTGTTGTGTTGGAGAAGACTCTTGAGAGTCCCTTGGATGGCAAGGAGATTCAACCAGTCCATCCTAAAGGAAATCAGTCCTGAATATTCATTGGAAGGACTGATGTTGAAGCTGAAACTCCAATACCTTGGCCACATGATGCAAAGAACTGACTCATTGGAAAAGACCCTGGTGCTGGGAAAGACTGAAGGAGGGAGGAGAAGGGGATGAGGATGAGATGGTTGGATGTCATCATTGACGCAATGGACATGAGTTTGAGTAGGTTCCGGGAGTTGGTGATGGACAGGAAAGTCTGGCGTGCTGTGGTCATAGGGTCACAAAAAGTTGGATACGACTGAGCAACTGAACTGAACTGATGGAATTATTTAACTGCTCTAATTCTCATTTCTTTCATCTAAGAAAGAAGAACAATAATAATAATAAAACTGCTGTGGGGCTGGCTGGATGAATTAACAGCAAAATACTTGGAGCATTGCTAGTGTGTGATAGGTATTCAGTAAATGCTATTGTTATTGCTGTGATACAGTATTCCAAAAGAAGTTTATCCCCTCGAGTGCTCTGTGACATGTCTGTGCAAACACCCTACCCCAGGAGCAGCATCCCTTCCCACGAATGCCCAGGGCCCCTGCACTGGCTCCAACCTGAATGTCTAAGCTACCTTGTCAGGCAGGGACCATTTCCCCTCTCCCTCCCCTGCTTGATACATCTCGCTCATTCAAGCACAAGTAAGAAGAGAGGTCCTGCTGGCTTGCTGGGCACAGTGCCTTCTTAGTGGCCTCTTCACCAAGAATGGATTTTCCTCCACTGAACAGAAATATAGCTGTGGCCACACTTCCTGTCTATGTTAAACATCCCCACCTGCAGCAAGGGTTTCACTCTCTCATCCATCTGCCTGCCCTCACCTCCCACTGGTCTGTGAGTGATGGAAAGAAGCATTTGGTGTGGGAACTACTTATGAAGACTGTTTACCTTCCTCCTGTCTCACAGGGTGTGTGGGTGGCCACAGGCTGCAGAGAAGACAGAAGCCAGTTCACATCTCACCCAGATGGCTGTCCTTTCTTCTTTGAGCCCTACAGTTTCCTCCACCCTAGACCAAGCACAGCTTCCCCCTCTGAAACTTCCCTGCCAACAGGGACCTATAGGCATGCTCCCCTCTCTGAATCCTAGGAGGCTTCTATCACACTGGTACTGGTGTTTCTGAATCACCTTAACTTCCCAACTGATTTTCACCTTTCTTCTCCTCTGAGCATTTGGAGAGGAGGGCCATCTTCAAAGAGGCTACACTGGACTTGGTGTGGTTGGAAAGCATTTCCAAAATCCTAACATTAAGGGTAACTTTTTAAATTTTGTTTTATTGAAGTATAGTTGATTTACAATGTCCTATTTCTGCTGTATAGCAAAGTGTTTCAGTTATACACTTATACACATTCCTTTTCATATTCTTTTCCATTATGGTTTATCACAGGATACTGAACATATTTCCATATGCTATACAGTAGGACCTTGTTGTTTATCTATTTTATACATAGTGGTGTGTATATGTTAATCCCAGACCCCTTTCTGCCCTTTCCCTTTGGAAAACATAAGATTATTTTCTATGTCTCTAAGTCTATTTTTGTTTTATAAATAAGTTCATTAGTGTCATATTTTAGATTCCACATATTTGATGTCATATGATATTTCTTTGTCTGACTTACTTCACTTAGTATGTTAATCTCTGCAACATGGTCCAACCATGTTGCTGCTAATGACATCATTTCATTCTTTTTGTGGCTGAATATTATTCCTCTTTATATATGTACCACATCTTCTTTATCCACTTATCTGTTGCTGGACATTTAGGTTGTTTCCATGTCTTGGCTATTGTAAATAGTGCTGCTATAAACAAGGGAGCATGTATCTTTTTGAATTGTAGTTTTATCCATATATATGCTCAGGAATGGGATTGTAGTATCATATAGCAACTGTATTTTTAGTTTTTTAAGGAACCTCCATACTGTTCTCTATAGTGGCTGCACCAATTTTTATTCCCACCAACAATTTGGAAAGGTTCTCTTTTCTCCATAGAGCGTAACTGTTTTTAATACAGATAAATTCATCTTTTTCATCCACAGTTGTTGGCAAATGTATAAATAAGAACAGCTTTTGGGAAAGGCAATTAATCCAAATCTAAAATACAGTAGCTCTATCTTTCCATCTGGCAACCCCCCTCCAGCTGTCTATCTCAGAAAATCTTTGCATGTGTACACAAAAAGTTGTATTTAGAATCATTCCTGGCATTTATTATTTATAATAGAAAAAGCTGAGAGCCACCCAACATCCATCCCTAGAAGAATGACCAAATTATTTTGCCACACTGTGCTGAAGTTAAAATGATGATCTGGATGTTCTGAAAAAGACCTTAAAACAAATTATTTTAAAACAAGGATTAGCAAACTTTTTTATAGAGGCTCAGATGGTAAATATTTTAGTCTTTGCAGGCCATTCTGACTCTGTTGCTGCTGCTGCTGCTGCTGCTGCTGCTAAGTCGCTTCAGTCGTGTCCGACTCTGTGCAACCCCATAGACGGCAGCCCATCAGGCTTCCCCGTCCCTGGGATTCTCCAGGCAAGAACACTGGAGTGGGTTGCCATTTCCATCTCCAATGCATGAAAGTAAAAAGTGAAAGTGAAGTCGCTCGGTCGTGTCTGACTCTTAGAGACCCCATGGACTGCAGCCTACCAGGCTCTTCCATCCATAGATTTCCCAGGCAAGAGTACTGGAGTGGGGTGACTACTCAATTCTGCCACAATTGTGCAAAAGCAGCCCACGACAATAGCAAACAAAAAAGCAAGACTATGTTCCAATAAAACTTTATTTATAAAAACAAGCTTGGGGCCAGATTTGGCTCAGAGGCCATAGTTTGCCAACACCTGAGTTTAAAAAAATAAAGCAAATTCCAGATCAATATGTACAAGTTGAAAAATAAATCTACCCCATTTATATAAAAACAAAATCATAAAGATCTATATATGTTCTTCACTATGTGTATACATGCATTTATAGAAAGTCCTGAAGGATTATGAAAAATAATAAAATCATCAAGCCACCTTCAAATAATAGTTTGAGAAATTTTGATAGCTGTTTATTTTATTCATGACCTCTATTCTCCTTGACAATTCTAATTTTTTTCAGTTAGACAGCAACTCTAACACATTATTCTTTTAAGAAAGGAACTAAATAAGGATTTTCAGCTCCCGCAAAAGAGCAGTTGGCAGACAACCAGATCTCAGGGTCCTCTCCATATCTCATGGCTCTCTCCCAGTATCACAATAGTCCCAGGCAGACAAAGCAGGGGCCTGAGGCAGCCACAGGCCTGCTGGAGCAGGCACTTTCATACCTGGTCTTTGCTCTTAAAGATTCCCAAAGCCAAAAACAGAAATTCTTTTCTAAAGGGCAACTTATTTGAAGTATTAATTAAAATGCAAATTACTCCAAGATGGCTTGGCTTTTAAACATTTTCTCTGAAGTTTCCATGAATATAAAGCATATGACAGGCTTCTGTTTAGAATGATCTGCATGCGTGCTCACAGTTGAAAAATTGCTTGATTTTGAAAATAACAAGGAGGGCAGTAAATGCCAAGCAAGGCAGCCAGAATCCTTTAGCAAGAGCTATTCTCCTTCAGGAGGATAAAGGAGTAAAAGGGCTGAAGAACCATGATCTGTTAAGACTCAGCTTCTAGCAGGGTTTTTTGAGGGGGTGGAGTTTGCCACCCACAAAGAAGGGGAACCAAGTTACCAGGTTGGACCTCCCAGCTTTAAAGCAGTTAGAAACTTCTGTCAATGTACATTTGGGCTGCTTCCAGGTCCTAGCTGTAGTAATAGGGCTGCAATGAACACAGGGGTTCGTGTATCCTTGTCTATTACTTTTAATTGGAAGATAATTGCATAACAATGTTGTGTTTGTTTCTGCCATACAACAACATGAATCAGCCATAAGCATACATATGTCCCCTCCCTCTTGAACCTCCCACCCCCCCCCCCCCATCCCACCCTCTAGGTTGTCACAGAGCACCTGACTGGCTCCCTGTATTATACATTAACAGCAACTTCCCACTAGCTATCTATTTTACATATGGTAATATATATCTTTCAGTGCTACTCTTCCAATTTGTCCCGCCCTCTCCTTCCCAAGTTAAGTCCAAAAGTCTGCTTTCTATGTCTGCCTCTCTATTCTTTCCCTGCAAATAGAATCATCAGTACTATCTTTCTAAATTCCATGTTTACACATTAATATATGATATTTGGGTGTGTTTTTTTTCTCTTTCTGACTTATATACTCTGTATAACAGGCTCTAGGTTCATCCACCTCACTAGAACTGACTCAAATACATTCCTTTTTCTGGCTGAGTAATATTCCATGGTATATACCTACCACAACTTCTTATTCATTCCTCTGTTGATGCACATCTATGTTGCTTCCATGTCCTGCTATTGTAAATAGTGCTGCAATGAACATTGGAGTACATGTGTCTTTTTTCAATTATGGTTTCTCAGGAGGGTATATGCCCAGTAGTGGATTGCTGGGTCATATGGTAATTTTGCTCCTCGTTTATTAAGAAATCTCCACATTTTTCTCCATAGTGGCTGTATCAATTTACATTGCCACCAACAGTGCAGGAGGGTTCCCTTTTCTTCACACCCTCTTCCAGCATTTATTGTTTGTAGATTTTTTGATGATGGCCATTCTGACTGGTGTGAAGTGATACCTCATTGGGGTTTTGACTGGCACTTCTCTAATAATGAGTGATGTTGAGTATTTTTCTTTACATGTTTGTTAGCCATTTGTATGTCTTCTTTGGAGAAATGTCTGTTAAGGTCTTCTGCCCATTTTTTAATTGGGCTGTTTGCTTGTTTTTTTTTTATATTGAGGTGCATGAGCTGCTCCTATGTTTTGGAGATTAACCCTTTGTCATTTTCTTCATTTGAAAATATTTTCTCCCTTTCTGAGGGTTGTCTTTTCTACAACATGATGACTAACTTCCCACCCTCTCCTTCCTGAGTCAGGGGAGAAAAGGAAGCTGTAAACAAACATGAAACTCATGAGAGGGAGGGAGTGAACCCATCATAACCTTTAAGGAATAAGCATAAAAATAAAAAAAAAAAAAAGACTCACGGTTCTTAAACATCTTTTTTGCACCAGATGCTGAGTGTATCTTCTTGACATCCTTGTCCCAGTTTTACCTAATATTCTCCACAACCCTAAAGACAGGAATTAACATTCCTAACTGATGGGGAAATAAAAAAAAACAGAAAAGTTAAGCAATTTGGTCCAGGGTCACAAAATTAAAGGGCAAAGGAAGAGAATGAAAAGAAATAATAATAACAGCTTTGATTATTACAACATCTGTTGAAGAGGGTACAATATAATCCAGTATATCTTTCCGTTACTTCACTTAAAGGATCTCCTAAGCAACAAGGCCCAGGAGAGGAACTTCCCCAGGCAGTACCAGTTGTGGGGACTGCCATGCTAATCTCCAGGTCAGGAACGCAGAGCTAGACCAGGACTAGAACTCTCACACTACACAATGACCAGATATTCTTACAAGAGGGGTGGCTGAAACAGGTCTACCCACCAGAATTTCAGCATCTAAATAACTCCCCCACCAGGACGCTACCTTTCTGGTCCCTGATAACAAACTCCCTGGTATTTCAATATTTACCTACTAGTTAGTGGTAGCCTCACATGTTGCTGATGAGTAGACCTTTTGTCTGGGGGTGTTTTGTTGGTTTTTTTTTAAATGGGAATATAGTGGCTTTATAATGTTGTGCTATTTTCTGCTGCATATGACCCAGCAATCCCACTCCTGGACATATACTGAGAGAAAACCATAATTCCAAAAGATGTATGCACCCCAATATTTACTGCAACACTAATTACAACAGCCAGAAGCTTTTGTTTTTCATCATGAGCCCTGATCACCACTGCCTCGGGCCAATTAGTTGAAACTGTCAGTTTTTATGGCAATTTGGAGTTACTGCTTGAGGGACCTCTTTCTCTTTAAACCCCATATCCTGTCCCAACACACCCACATTTGCTTTTCTTGGGCTGATCCTATCACAACCCAGATGTTCCCCACCAAGTATCTCTTCATTCAAAAGCAGCTCCTGAGCTACTTATGTACACTTTACATGACACCCTGAACAGCAAACAGCTCTAAGTTTCTCCTTTGCCATTTTGGTTCTCAAAGTCCCTCTTGGGTTCTCACCCCAGGGAGCTGCTGGTCTGCTGCCGTAGGAATCCCTGCTTCCCAGGCTCCTTCCTCCTGGATTTCAGTCTCCTCTGTTCAGAGCAATTCTCCCTTCCCAGCACCTCCTCTGTACTTGTGGCTGTGTGCATACTGTGCACAATGAATGCCAAGGAATATCAGTAAACAAAAGATGTTACATCCATCAAGCCATCAGCCACTGCAACCACGCCCAAAGGTGCACCCTGAGGGGATTCAGGATGGAGAAAAAAGGGCCCTAGATAGTTAAGATGCATATCAAAGAATGTTTTAAATGAGCCCAGACTCTTGCATCTTCCCATACACAAGAAAGAAGTCGCTCTTTCTTGTGAAAGAAGGGATGTCACTCTTTTCTTGTGAAAAAAGTGATGTCTCTCAGTCATGTCCAACTCTTTGAGACACCATGGACTGTAGCCTACCAGGCTCCTCTGTCCATGTGGTTCTTCAGGTAAGAATACTGGAGTGGGTTGCCATTTCCTTCACTAAATTCATTAAGCTTGGATGTCTCTTTTTCTTTAATTAGCAGTAATGTTTTGATCCCCTTCATGGATCACTGCCTTGGCATGGGGAAAGGACTTGTGTAACTCAATGGAACTAGATCTTGTGGACAAAGTGCCTAAAGAACTATAGAGAGCAGTTTGTAATATTGTACAGGAGGCAGTGACCAAAACCATCCCAAAGAAAAAGAAATGCAAGAAGGCAAAGTGGTTGCATGAGGGGGATTCTCCAGGCAAGAATACTGGAGTGGGTAGCCATTCCCTTCTCCAGGGGATCTTCCTGACCCAGGAGTGGAACTCACGTCTCTTGCATCTCCTGCACAGCAGGTGGATTCTTTACCTCTGAGCCACCAGGGAAGCCCATGTATAGTAATGTGTGTATGTTAATCCCAAGCTCCTAATGTATCTCTCCTCTGACCCCCACTATCTCCTCTGTCATTTCTTTAAAAAGGATCCTTCTGTGCTGCAGTTCAGACCAGCTCACTTTATGATAGGAAATTTCACAAAAAGGACATTCAAGTCTCATCAGAACCAAGTTTGATCAAAATGAGAGGTGTGCTATCAGTAAACTTTGAAAACGATGGGGGTCTAGACAAATCTTAGTCCTGGTGATGACATTCCAGCCTGGCAGCGTCTTACAGCGGGGACTTGGCAAACTTCTGGAGCCTCTGAGCCTTCAAGTCCTCCCAAGTGAAGTTGACCTTGCTCATCTGGGTAAGGAGCAGAGGTGGCTTCTACAGAACACCTAGCATTAAGCAGGATGTAGCGGGCAATCTGTAAATGGTTGTGTTTGCAGGAAGCACCATTCCAATGCTACATGCAGATTTCTGGGCTACAAAACAGTCATCTGAGCAGTCTTCAATCTCCTTTAAATAAAAGTTTATGAGCTGAGTCCACCTCTTTCTCGCCAGTTACGCTTTAACTAAAACCTCATGTGTGGCAGCTGCACAGCCTGGTTAGCAGGGAGACAGCCAAAGTCTGGAGCCAAGCCTTGCAGAGCCTGCATGTGAGCCTGCCAAGGCTCCCAGACCTGGGAAGAAGCACATGGTGGACCCTGGCAGCCAGCCGAGCTACACCGTTTATCCTTTACAGGACAAACTTAGCACATCCCCAATTCTCAGTGCTGCCATAGTGTTTTTAATTAAAAGATCCTTCGACGGAAAAACAGCAGTCTTAATTTTCTGAGTTAGCTTGAGCTCATGTTTCTCCCACTGAGGTCAAGACCTGTCTTTAGCTCCAACCCCATGCTGTTCCCTGCAATCCCACAGATCCCCTCACTGCCAGCAGGTGGCCCACCTGCCCACCACCTGAAGACCAGGTCACCCTGGGGTTGGCACCTGCTCCAGTAATAGGCATCAAAGACATTTTCTGAGCCTAGTATTAAACCCTGAAATAATAATTCTTATGAACTCCAAATGATACTAACCCTATTTCCTACACACCCTTTCAGTTACCACATAACAAGGTAACTGTTATTTACAGCCTTCTGATCCCAAAGCATTCAGTTCAGTTCAGTTCAGTTCAGTTCAGTCGCTCAGTCGTGTCCGACTCTTTGCAACCCCATGAATTGCAGCACACCAGGCCTCGCTGTCCATCACCAACTCCCGGAGTTCACTCAAACTCATGTCCATAGAGTCAGTGATGCCATCCAGCCATCTCATCCTCTGTTGTGCCCTTCTCCTCCTGCCCCCAATCCCTCCCAGCATCAGAGTCTTTTCCAACGAGTCAGTTCTTTGCATGAAGTGGCCAAAGTATTGGAGTTTCAGCTTCAGCATCAGTCCTTCCAATGAACACCCAGGACTGATCTCCTTTAGAATGGACTGGTTGGATCTCCTTGCAATCCAAGGGACTTTCAAGAGTCTTCTCCAACACCACAGTTCAAAAGCATCAATTCTTTGGCACTCAGCTTTCTTCACAGTCCAACTCTCATAAGCATTACATACTTGCAAGTCAGATTCCTCTTGTATAAAATGGGATGATCACATTCAGGATTGTTGTGAGGCTGAAATAATTCTATGTGTATTATCACCTAGCATGGCTCTGGGCATGGTCCATACTCAATAAGTGGCAATGATGATAAGAGATAACATCTATTGAGTGTTTACTGTGTCAGAAGTTATTCTAAGTGCTTAGCAAATATCAACTCATTGAATCCATATAACAACCTGAAAGGAAGTTGCAATCATTATCCTGGTTTTCTGACAAAGAAATAAAAGCTCCACAAGATTCCTTGTCTTGCCCAATTTTGAGCAGCTCTTGCAAGTCAGCTGTGCTCTAATCCTGTAGCCACTACTACCTGATACATGCCAACGATAATGGCCTCCTTATAGTGACCACTTAAAGAAGGTTCTTTTTCACTACAGGACTGTTCAGCCACAGGCTCATGCCAGCCACAGGCTGGGTCAGTCTTAGGCCCTGATAATGAAGGTTGAACCCACATCTCATGCCTTCTGCAGCAGCAGGTGGGGGTGGGGTGCTCCACACTGGCTCCCAGACTCAGAAAGCAAAGTGGCTCTCCCACCATCAGGTGCCACCACCCTCTCTTTCTGAAGCTCAGTCATATCACTGGGAGATCCTGTTGGGATCTCTCAGACCTTTAAGCCCACCTCCAACCCACAGAGCTCTTCCTAAATATTCCACAGCTAGGGCAGCCCATCTGGCCTCACTTCTTCATTTGTTGAAAGGCCTAGAGCTTTCTTTGTTGTCCTGTCTGCATTCTCCTTGAAAGCCCATTTCCACCTCTCCCAGGGTCACACACTTTGCAAGCATGCTCTCAGCTCTGATACTCCCAGCCTGCCTGGGGCACAGTCCATTTGGTCCAGCCACATCTTAACTACTTGAGTTTTCCATGCTCATCCTCAAATCACTCCTTGGGTGAGATTTCTCAGCTGCACTGCTATAGTTATACCCTTGACTCCTCCATATCTTGGTTCTGGCCCCCAAGGCCAGATTCTGGATGCTCTAGAGATTAGCCCCATGGAGCATCCATGGCCCTGAGAAACATTATACATCACCTACCCTGAAAGGAAACTCATTGTGCTATTGAGGGGCAGAAGGGCAGACAGGGGAACTGCACATCCACTGGTCCCCAGCAGTGATCTCTACCAATTCCACAGATGACCAGACCTCCTGACTGCCCCCCAGACTAGTCTGTCAGCTAATCCTTTTTAGACATGGGCCCTGAGACTGGAAAACTCAGAAATAGCATCTACCAAAATCCCCATCTCTGGAGAGGCTATGAAATGCTACATATTCTTTACCTGAACCTTCCTTTTTACAGCTCACCTATTAAGAACGTTCCATGAAATTGACTTCAGATTCCCATCTCTTAGGCATTTATCTGCTTTACTTTTATTTCCACACAGACAGAAGATAAAATGTAGTGAAAGCACAAACTTGTAAAGAAAAAAAAAAAGGACTGGTAAACCACTGCTGTGCACAAATTCCACCACTGTAGATGGAGTTTCAGGAGAAATCACTTGTCAGTCAGTCAAAACGTGTAATAGGGAAGAACAAATCTGACTCCATATTAGATCTATTTCTTTTACTTTAACCTTTGTGTTCCATTGCTTTTGCTACAAGTTAAGAATGTTGCCCAGGTAATTCCATGGTTGCCCAGTGGTTAGGACACTGCACTTTGACTGCCAAGGGCCCAGGTTCAATTCCTGGTTGGGGAACTCAGATCTCCCAAGCCATGTGGCATGACCAAAAATAAAATAGACATTAAAAAGAAGAATCTTGGCCTTTGACAAAATTCAACATCCATTTATGATAAAAACTCTCCAGAAAGCAGGAATAGAAGGAACATACCTCAACATAATAAAAGCTATATATGACAAACCCACAGCAAACATTATCCTCAAAGGTGAAAAATTGAAAGCATTTCCCCTAAAGTCAGGAACAAGACAAGGGTGCCCACTTTCACCACTACTATTCAACATAGTTCTGGAAGTTTTAGCCACAGCAATCAGAGCAGAAAAAGAAATAAAAGGAATCCAAATTGGAAAAGAAGAAGTAAAACTCTCACTGTTTGCAGATGACATGATCCTCTACATAGAAAACACTAAAGACTCTACCAGAAAATTACTAGAGCTAATTAATGAATATAGTAAAGTTGCAGGATATAAAATCAACACACAGAAATCCCTTGCATTCCTATACACTATTAATGAGAAAGTAGAAGAAGAAATTAAGGAAACAATTCCATTCACCATTGCAACAAAAAGAATAAAATACTTAGGAATATATCTACCTAAAGAAACTAAAGACCTATCTACAGAAAACTATAAAACACTGATGAAAGAAATCAAAGAGGACACTAATAGATGGAGAAATATACCATGCTCATGGATCAGAAGAATCAATATAGTGAAAATGAGTATATTACCCAAAGCAATTTACAAATTCAATGCAATCCCTATCAAGATACCGGCGATATTTTTCACAGAACTAGAACAAATAATTTCAAGATTTGTACGGAAATACAAAAAACCACAAATAGCCAAAGCAATCTTGAGAAAGAAGAATGGAACTGGAGGAATCAATTTGCCTGACTTCAGGCTCTACTACAAAGCCACAGTCATCAAGACAGTATGGTATTGGCACAAAGACAGAAATATAGATCAATGGAACAAAATAGAAAGCCCAGAGATAAATCCACACACATATGGACACCTTATCTTTGACAAAGGAGGCAAGAATAAACAATAGAGTAAAGACAATCTCTTTAACAAGTGGTGCTGGGAAAACTGGTCAACCACTTGTAAAAGAATGAAACTAGATCACTTTCTAACACCGCACACAAAGATAAACTCAAAATGGATTAAAGATCTAAATGTAAGACCAGAAACTATAAAACTCCTAGAGGAGAACATAGGCAAAACACTCTCTGACATAAACCACAGCAGGATCCTCTATGATCCACCTCCCAGAATTCTGGAAATAAAAGCAAAAATAAACAAATGGGACCTAATTAAACTTAAAAGCTTCTGCACAACAAAGGAAAATATAAGCAAAGTGAAAAGACAGCCTTCTGAATGGGAGAAAATAATAGCAAATGAAGCAACTGACAAACAACTAATCTCAAAAGTATACAAGCAACTCCTGCAGCTCAATTCCAGAAAAATAAACGACCCAATCAAAAAATGGGCCAAAGAACTAAATAGACATTTCTCCAAAGAAGACATACGGATGGCTTACAAACACATGAAAAGATGCTCAACATCACTCATTATTAGAGAAATGCAAATCAAAACCACAATGAGGTACCATTTCACACCAGTCAGAATGTCTGCGATCCAAAAATCTGCAAGCAATAAATGCTGGAGAGGGTGTGGAGAGAAGGGAACCCTCCTACACTATTGGTGGGAATGCAAACTAGTACAGCCACTATGGAGAACAGTGTGGAGATTCCTTAAAAAATTGCAAATAGAACTGCCTTATGACCCAGCAATCCCACTGCTGGGCATACACACCAAGGAAACCAGAATAGAAAGAGGCACATGTACCCCAATGTTCATCGCAGCACTGTTTATAATAGCCAGGACATGGAA